>NC_089591.1:77051136-77151136 GCF_019320115.1 Miscanthus floridulus
TAGCGACGATGGGGACTCCTCGCTCCTTGGTGCTCGGTCATCGCCAGCGACGCTGGGGACTCCTCGCTCCTCGGTGCTTGGTCATCGCCAGCGACGCCGGGGACTCCTCGCTCCTCGGTGCTCGGTCATCGCCAGCGACGCCGGGGACTCCTCGCTCCTCGGTGCTCGAACATCACCGTCTATGTCGGGGACTCCTCGCTCCTTAGTGCTCGGTCATCGCCAGCTTCACCGGGGACTCCTCGCTCCTCGGTCATCGCCAGCGACGCCGGGGACTCCTCGCTCCTCGGTGCTCGGTCATCGCCAGCGACGCCGGGGACTCCTCGCTCCTTGGTGCTCGGTCATCGCTAGCGACGCCGAGGACTCCTCGCTCCTCGGTGCTCAGTCATCGCCAGTGACATCGGGGACTCCTCGCTCCTCGGTGCTCGAACATCGCCGTCTACGTCGGGGACTCCACGCTCCTCAGTGCTCGGTCATTGCCAGCTTCGCTGGGGACTCCTCGCTCCTCGATCATCGCCAGCGACGCTGGGGACTCCTCGCTCCTCGGTGCTCGGTCATCGCCACCTATGCTAGGGACTCCTCGCTCCTCGATGCTCGGACATCACCGCCTATGCCGGGAACTCCTCTGTGCTCGAATGTTGCCGCCTACGCCGGGAACTCCTTGGTGCTCGGTCATCGCCAGCGACGTCGGGGACTCCTCGCTCCTCGCTCCTCGATGCTCGGACATCGCCGCCTCCGCCGGGGACTCCTCGGTGCTCGGACATCGCTGCCTACGCCAGGGACTCCTCGGTGCTTGATCATCGCCAGCGATGCCGGGGACTCCTCGCTCCTTGGTGCTCGGTCATCGTCGCCTACGCCGGGGACTCCTCGCTCCGTGGTTCTCGGTCATCGCCAGCTACGCCGAGAACTCCTAGGTTGGTTGGACATCGTCGGCTACGCCGGGGACTCCTCGGTGCTTGGATCTTGCTACGTCTCGTCGGTGTGCTATCAAGCTGCTCCATGCTGTTTGAATCAGGGTGCTGATCTTGGGCAACACGTCTGGGGTCTTGATACGCGTATGTCAGACGACGTCGGCAAGCTTTCAGACTTCTTTGACCCTGCTACAAGATTCATTCTTCATCTTCTAGCACCACGCTCATGGAAGGCAAGAAAAGAAACCACCTCACTGGCCTAAGGTTGCGGGAACTCCTCCCTCCTGGGAGCCCTCCAGTGCACCACCTCCTTCGATGGTAGAAACCCCTTCACGGTGAAGGCCTTTAGCACCGACTCCCTCACAGTGAATGACCTCTAGTCCGACATCTCACTCTGAGTTCATGGAAGGATTTGTGAGTTTTCTCCTCACCCTCGCTCTCCCCTTTTCTTTCCTAGGAATTGCCACGGCTCTCAAAGACGCTCTCGGCAAGAAGGAAGACGAGAGGAGGCAGCAGATGGGGAACAGGTGAAGGAACAGGGCGAAAAACCTTCTCCCTTCTCCTACTTAAGCAAAAGGGTGTAGTAGTTGGGGAAGGCACACCGATCAGGAAAGTCAAAACAACGGAGCGAAAAACCCTCTCCCTTTCCCATTTAATGCATATGGGATACGATGGGATGCGCCTTGATCGATGAGACACACCCTGCCAGATGGAACGACGCCTAATTAGACAGGACATGGCCTGGGTATGGCCCACCACTACCACACGTCGGGCGCAACGACCAAAGCGCCACCGCACACAGGCAGCTCTCTACCTCCCTAGGCGGGACTTGGAAAATCTGAAATAGGATCTCTGCCAGGAGAGACCACCGGGCTTCCTAAAGTTGATCAAACGGCTCAGGATAAAACACCGAGAGATAGGTAAGGAGCAAAGGGACACCCCATGTAGGCCATGCCGTCTCCATCATGAACAACGAGCATGGGTCCCTCTTGGACATTTCTGGTTGGAACTCTTCAAACCCCATCACTTGAGTCATCAAGGTAACACAAGCGACCCCCGCTATTTCTTTATAATCATTTCATACATCCATACACGCATTCATTCCATAGGCCCATGCCCTTCAGACAATTTGGGCCCTGAACCACCTAGGGGCTCAAGAACTAAGCATCGCACGTGCAGTGAAATGCATCACAATGCTCTGTGTTGCATTATGAAGTGGCAGTTGCCTCATTCGACATGAGCAATGATCGACCGGGGTTTGAATGCTAGCCCACGAAGGGCTTGAGGCCGCCCCACGTCAAACAGAGCCAGGGGAGAAAACACAGATGAGCCTCGTGCGGCCCTCGCCCCGTCTGCCTCAAAGCAGACAGGGTCATCTCAACCTTCTCGTTCGATCCTAAGCCTCTGCCAAGCCCACAGAATCCCCATCGAGGGGAGGCCATTACGCCACCCTGGTCGGTCTCCGGAACAACCTAGGCATCTGTCGGGTTGTAGGTAAAGGAGTAGTGGAATGTCACAAGAGGGCTATGCTGACCCCGTTGAAAGGTCCTAATGGCTAGAGGAGGGGTGAATAGCCTAATAAAAAATTTCTACAACAACACTTAACCAAATGGTTAGACAATTATGAGGCAAAGCAAATGTTGCACTAGCCTACTCAAAATGCAAGTCACCTACCACAATTCTAGTTTAGATAGTGTCGATTCACACAAGAGGTATGACACTACCCTATGTTAGTGTGCTCTCAAAGGCTAACTAAAGAGCCACACTAACCAAGCAAGCAAGCTCTCACAACTAGTTACACTAAAGAGCTTGGCAACTAGTTTGCGATAATGTAAAGAGAGTGATCAAGATAGTTATACCACCGTGTAGAGGAGTGAACCAATCAACCACAAGGATGAATAACAATGGAGACCAATCACCTCGGAATCAATGAATGAACACAATGATTTTTACCGAGGTTCACTTGCTTGCCGACAAGCTAGTCCTCGTTGTGGCAATTCACTCACTTGGAGGTTCGCACGCTAATTGGCTTCACACGCCAAACCCTCAATAGGGTGCCACACAACCAACACAAGATGAGGATCACACAAGCCACAAGCAATTCACTAGAGTACCTTTTGGTGCTCCGCCAGGGAAAGGTTAAGAACACCTCACAATCACCGCGACCGGAGCTGGAGACAATCACCACCTTCGCTCGACGATCCTCGCTGCTCCAAGCCGTCCGGTGCTTTTGGATCCAGCGTCCGGTCAGTTGACCGACGCCAGCATCACCTCTGTTTTCACTTCTAACTTCTCCACCCTTGCTCCAATGTGCCAACCACCAAGTGTATCACCTTGTGCACATGTGTTAGCATATGTTCACAAATATTTTCAAGGATGTTAGCATTCCACTAGATCCTAAATGCACATGCAATGAGTTAGAGCATCTAGTGGCACTTTGATAACTGCATTTTGATACGAGTTTCACCCCTCTTAATAGTACGGCTATCAAACCTAAATGTGATCACACTCTCTAAGTGTCTTGATCACCAAAACAAAATAGCTCCTACAAATTATACCTTTGCCTTGAGCTTTTTCATTTTTCTCTTTCTTCTTTTCAAGTTTTAAGCCCTTGATCATCGCCATGTCATCACCATTGTCATGTTATGATCTTCATTAGCTTCTCCACTTGAAGTGTGCTACCTATCTCATGATCACTTGATAAACTAGGTTAGCACTTAGGGTTTCATCAATTCACCAAAACCAAACTAGAGCTTTCAATCTCCCCCTTTTTGGTAATTGATGACAACCCTTATACAAAGATATGAATTGAAATTCAATTGAATCCATGTTGCTTGTCCAAGCATATTTACCATTTGTAAAAGGATATGAACAAGTTTCATGAACCCCAAATGGTAGCAATTGCTCCCCCTACATATGTGCTAAGAGTTTGGATTATAGCTTGCACATATGCTTAGATAGGAAATGTAGGAGTCAATATCTACCAAATGATGCTAAGGTATAAAAGATGGACCTTTGAAGCGTGATACCAATCGGAGTGCACTAATATACCATCCTTAGCACCATGGTTGGTTCTATATCACTTGGAAACATACTTTGAAAAGATACCACTTGAAAAAGGCTTACTTGGAAATAAAAGTTATCTAGTGATTTCATTTCATCATTTAATCTTACAACTAACATTCATCACACAAGCATGGATGTGTAAATTTAATACTTATGCCATGCAAGCAAACATATGAAATGCACATTTAAATGCACCATACAAGTTCATGAGCTTGCTCCCCCTACTTATGTGCTCATAATTTTAGTTGATCCCTTTCCTTTTTCATATCTCTCCCTTATCTTTCATATCTCTCCCTTATCTTTGTTTCTCTCTCTCCCTCTTGTTTCTCTTTCCCCCTTATCTTTGTTTCTCTCCCCCTTTGTCATCAATGACCACAAAGGTTCTAAATGTAGATAGTATTACTTGTAGGGTCGAGATTATCAATGTCAATCAATGGGATGAGGATCATTTTCCCAACTTTGGTCTAGTCTAGATCATTTACCAAAGATATTTAACTCGGTTTGATCCAAGGACAACCTTCTTTACACCTCCAAATAAGGGTTATCTTGTACCATGTTGAGTTAAACACTTATAGCTCATTTTCTAGATTAAACACTAGGTTTACAAGCCCACAAACATGTCATATGCTATCACTAGATCATGTTAAGCATAGAAGCAATAATGATACCATATAAACATCAAATTCATTTGATTTTCATGAATGAGCCTTATAAAATAGAACCACTTGAAAGGTCCTAATGAGATTGAAAATATGACTAGATGCACTAAACATGTCCTTAGCAAGGATGTATGCGCTTGCTTGAGGGCTACACCCGTGGGTGCGCTCGCGTGCACCCGCCATCAAGACAAAAATCCTCTAGATGATTCTACCCGAATCGCCCGAGGGCTCAGGGGCTCCTGTCAGGTTTATAAACCCGGGGTCCCTTGCAGACCGGCTTCCCAATAAAGGCTTGGCCCAAGCAGATAACGCATAACTCATGGGTCGGCCCAAGTATCTAAACAACAGGCCAGAAGGGCGATCCAATCACCGACCGAAAGGTCTGGCCAGGGAGGAACGACGCCCGTTTTCCAACTCCAGCCAGACCTTCTGACCGAAGCACTTGTTTTGGTCTTCGTACTCTTCGACCAAAAGGCCTAGCCAAAGCACCACTTTTGACTCTGACCCATGTCTCTGACCGGGGATGCGCCAAGCCCCTGCTCACTGCTCTTCTCCGACTAGCGCGGTCAGAGCCGACTGAGACTAACCAACCAGAGATGCCCGCTCGGTAAGGACCAGGAAATGGATGGAGAAAGTAAGGCAGGGCGCACAAATCAAACAGCAATACTAGGGTCCATACCCCGTGCACCTATGGAAATAGTACTCTGTGACCTCCCTGGCACGTCAGAACCCAAGCAGTGTTGTAGGCGCTGACGTTTTCCCCTACAGTATTGTGGACGCCATTAACTCCCATATGGTAAGGCTCCCCCCCACATGGTAAAACCCCTTGTATGCCTCTAGGTATCAACAGTGTGGCGGGCGTCGATGTCTGCCATACCCGAAGAAGACAATACAACATCCTACGTGCATCTAACATTCAACAGTGTTGTGGGCGCCTACCATCATCCTGTACCCACCAACGTGGGCAACAAGGCTTAGAAGCATACGTACTCTCTCTCACACACTTGTAAGGCCATCCCCTTTATCTATAAAAGGGGATGCGCTCTCTCCCAACATTCAAGTTCATCCAAGTTCATTAAGCTCAGTCAGATTCATTAGATCGATCAAGTTCCCTAGTTCACAACCACAGAACCGCTAGGTTCAAACCACAAGCACATGCTTGAACACTTAGCTCATAGCGAGGCTCCCATCACTCTCGACCCTTCCGACCATAGTCCAACCAGACCCCTTGTACCCCCCATCTTCCTCCCTCTCATTTGTAACCCCACTACAAACTTTAAGCACCTAGGCTTAAGAATAAAGTCACCGACTGACTCAAACTGGACGTAGGGCACGTTGCTTGAACCAGTATAAACCCTGTGTCATTGAGTGCTAGGACACCTCCTATTACAACGTACGACAAAACAACAAATATTTACTTGTTGGTCACTTTCTGCACCGACACAAACTATGTGAACAAAATACACTATTGGATGGATCATGATTTTAGGAACTCAACAAAACTAGTTTGACCATTTTCGGACAACTATACAAATTTATATTGATTGTACAAGTTTATTTCTGAAACTAAATTAACAATTGCTTAGAAAACTTAAAGGGCCAGCGCCCACCTATTCAGCCTAGCGGAAACCTGCGCACATGCAGCCCAGGCGTGGTGGCCCAGGCCGGCCCAAGCGTGGGGGCGTGAATGGCACAGCAACGCAGGAGCATGTTGGCTTAGGCAGGACAAGCGGCCTAGGCGCGGCGGCCAAAGGCTGGCCCAGCACGGGCGAGCCCTAGGCGCGCTCGACCGATGGCCCAGGTGGCAAGGCAGCCCAACATGACGCGGCGGTAGCCCAGTAGCATGGCATGACCCATAGGGGCACATGCGGCCTACCGACCAGGTGGCCCTGTGCGAGCTGGCTAGCCCACAACAGAAAACCTAGCGGCGGCGGCCCATTTTGCAAAAATGCCCCTATGTTTTCTCAAAACTAACCCATAGTCCAACATATACTATTCGTATGAGTCAAGTATTTCGCAGTAAGGACCCTATATAAAATTTCTGCTTGGATTCATGCCCATCACTTCATCTTCTATGTAAAGAGGAGCAGAGGAGCACCGGCCGAGGGGCATGGCCGGCCAAATCCCGTCGGTGGAACAGCAACCAGGCGGCACAGGGGTAGCCTCAAAGGTGGAGTCACGCGACAATAGGGTGTGCCGGTGGCATCATGGTGATGGAAGGCGTAGCCATGGCGAGTGCATGCGCAAGACAGTAGCATGGGGCCATGGGGGCTCGGTTGCGCCTGCACGCGTGGTGGCCGAGTAGCGAGGAAGGAAGGGACGGTGCTACGGCATGGACGCACCGAGGAGCAGCAGGCCCAGCGCAGGGCTAGGGGCACGCGCGCGGGAAGGTCCGGTGCCAACGCGGACGGCCATGGCGTGGACGCGGCACAGAGAGCTGTGGTTGGGAGACGCGATGACTACGGGCGCCGCCCTGGTGGGTTGCTTGGTAGGATGGATCTAGAACAAGGAGGAGGGAGGCGGAGGAGGCAAGCAGTGAGGAGAGGAGCTGAGCGAGAGAGAGCAAACCAAGAGGGTGAGCTAGAGCGCCAGTGCGCGGGCACGAGAGATGCAGCGGAGAGGGCGCTTGAACAATGGCGGGCTACTGTGGCTCCAGCGCGTGACCAAGGAGCTTGCGCGCGGGGAGTAGGCCAAGGCGATGCGGGTGCTATGGAGCTATGATGTGCAGAGGAGGTGCTTGGGAGGGGCCGCACGGCGAAGCTGTAGGTCCAGCGTGGTGGGGCTCGGGCGTGGGGAGGGCCGGTACCGGTGGCACGAGGCACGGCATGGACAACAGCGAGGCAGCCCTAGCAAGGTGCGGCAGCAGCGTGGGACCAAGGAGCTCGCGCATGCTCACAAGTGTGGAAAGGGGCGGCTACGGTGGAATGGAGCTAGGACGCCGTTTCGACAGCAGAGAAGAAAATGAAGGAAGAGGCAACGTGAGGGAGGCAACGTCGTACGTGGCCCGAGCACAGATGCAGGGGCAGGATAGGATGGCGTGGCGTGGCCGGCAGCGACGCACCGATGCGCGCACAAGGAAGTGAAAGAACACGACGTGGTAGGGGCAGGCAATGATAAGACCGCGGCCATAGAAATAGAAAAGGAGGAAACAAGAGGGTTCAACCAACTTTCATTAATGCAGGAGCAGCGTGGTAGCAGCAAGGACGGCACATGTTCCATGCGCTACGGCACGACAATGGCGCCCCTGTGTGTGACCTGTGCACGAAGCAGTAGCGGCATGGCTCTTTCTCAATAACGCGTGCCAGGATACGTACGTGAGGGAACCCGCTGCAGTCGAACACGTGGGCACCGTGTGGCTTTACTTGCTGCCTGCCTGCGCGTGAGACGACGCGACGCGGAGGTGACAGCGATACGTTGCCGACAACTATAAAAGAGCTAAATCCTGTTGACTTCCACCAATAAACATCGCACGCGATCACTCATAGTCGTACCAAGCCATGGAACAAAATATTAAAGCGTTATGCAATTATTGCGCAAAACAAATAAGCCACAAACAACGCTTTAAAATATAATTTTCGATTTTTTTTACCATTGACGCGAAAAGTTAGTTTTTAAATTTTAAAATCTGATAAAATCATTTCAGAAATTTTTCTTAGGGCTAAATCACGGTGCTAAACAAGCTCGTAACACCAGAGGGGTTACAGAATAGCACTACAGATGGAGACTCTCGCATGCATATACTGATACACATACGCGCATACTCACCTCTATACACAAACACATATTCTACTCCACTATGAGCACCTAGGAAATACTAAGCCCATAGTTTTTGAGATTCCTAAGTCATAATAATGCCTCGCTGTCAATAAATACGATTACTTACCACGATAAAAATAGTATTGATAAATCATAAAATATTGGGATAAATCTAGAAAAATAGAAGCAACTACAACGTTGGTTAATGGCCAAGTTCCACCACAAGAATATAAATAAATAAGCTAATTAATGGCCAAGTTCCACCACAAGAATATAAATAAATAAGCTATGTTCAGTTCGCATACGTTGAATCTCTTTCACCGCCCTCCCTGTTTATAATTCCTAACTCCGCTCCTGCTGGGAACAACTTTGGTATAGACTATTTAACACGTGGTGTCATTTGAGAATTAAAAAAATTCAATGTTCAAATTTGATAACTTAAAATGAATATTTGAACCTCTAAAGTATATTAAATAAAAAAGTTATCAACTACAATGTTGTATGATGTGTCGAGTTCTATAGCTTTGATATAAAGCTTGTATTCAGACTTTGTATGAAAAAAGTTATACTTTTTTATATATGAAAAGGAAAGTAACCACATAACAGGTGGGTCCCACTAACAAGTGAGCAAAATTACCTAAGAAACCACTTTAAAATGATTAATTGCCAAGTTCCGCCACAAGAACATAAATGAATAAGCTACGTTCAGTTCGTGTACGTCGAATCTCTTTCACGGCCCTCTCTGTGTATAATTCCTGACTCGTGAGGTCATTTGAAAATTAAAAAAATTGAATGTTCAAACTTAGTAACTTAAAATAATTTTTTGAGCCTCCAAAGTACATTAAATAAAAAAGTTATCAACTACAATGTTGTATGCCATGTCGAGTTCTATAGCTTTGATATAAAGCTTGTATTCTGACTTCATATGGAAAAAGTTATACTTTTTTATATAAAAAAGGGAAAGTGACCAAATAACAGGTGGGTCCCACTAACATGTTGGGAAATTTACCCAAGAAACCACTTTAAAATGATCAACGGGGTATTTTATCTGGTTTTAAAAGTTACGGTGTGTACATTTGGTTTCCCTCTCCTAAAGTTTAGTACCTGACACATCGGATGTTTGGACACTAATTTGGAGTATTAAACATAGACTAATTATAAAACTAATTGCACAGATTGAGACTAATTTACGAGACGAATCTATTAAGCATAATTAGTCTATGATTGGACAATGTGGTGCTACAATAAACATGTGCTAATGATGGATTGATTAGGCTTAATAGATTCATCATGTGAATTAGTCATAGCTTCTGTAATTAGTTTTATGATTAGTATCCGAACACCTCATGTGGCACCCAATGTGACACATCCTAAACTTTAGTCCCTAGATCCAAACACAGCGTAAAGTTCGAGGGTTCTTTCAGGCCGTTTGGCAGAGCTCCACACCTAGAGTCTCTATTTTGGCTCATTGATTCTCAGTGGAGTCATTCTACTTGATTCTATTAGGGGAGCAAGACAGGGCGAAGGTGAGAATTGATTCTGGCTAGGGGCGGAGCTCAGTGGCGGCCAAACTGGGCTCCGGCCCCTGCTTGTCTCCAACAGATATGAAGGGCACTTAGCTCCAATAGATGCATGCCAGCTGCTGAAGCTTAAAATAGATAAAGCCTGTCACCACTTGAAGGGTAGCAGAGAGCTAAACATAGACTTTAGGAGTCATCTCGAACTTTTGCATTCAGTATTTCAGTTCCCAAGTGTGAATACTTATGCCATCTCACTTGTTGCCACTGGTCTACAATACTCTCAGGCCCATACTACTTACTTAGGTGAATCGATGACGATGTTTTGTACAATTGAAATTAGGACAATAATGTTTCTAGTATTGAATTAGCCCCCCCCCCCTTGATTCTGGTGATGATTGAATAAGGATCAACGAGGAGCATTTTTTAGCTTCTTGCTCCAAGTAGGAATTTAGAAGTCATTTTTGTCTACCATCCACTAGAATCTATGTGCAGTTTTGCTGTTTGGTTGGGGAGTAGAGGTGAAGCTACATACACCATGGGGGTGCAAATGCATCCATAACAAAAATTAAGTTTAGTACTAATCATCTCACATTTACCACATGTGCATCCCCATGTGCTATCGTGGAAGCGTGAAAGCTCAAGCAAACTAGTACCATGCCTATGGTCGACATTACACCACCAAATCCCAAGCATGTTGGGATCAAGGGGCAAGCTTAGTAGTCTAGCATGTATGATGTAGTGAGGCTTGGGATTACTCCCATTGTTCCAAATTATAGATTATTTGACCTTTTTAGTATATAAGTTTTACTACACTGCGTATAGATATACAATCTTCTTTATTAATATATTTGATTGGTAGAAGTCCGGCTAGCGATTTTTGAATGATATATAGATATATGACAAAAGTTATGTACATAGAAAGCCAAAACAATTTATATTTTAAATAAAACTACCAAAATGTAGGTACATAACAAAAGCTATGTACCTGGCAAAAGTCAACCCATTAGCCTTTCTATTTAGATATGTACTAGATCCATTTTTTAGCTGCAAGTTGTTTGCCCATAGAATCAAGCTATGCACCAGGCAAAAGTCAAACCATTAGCCTTTCTATTTAGATATGTACTATACCCTAAGTAGAGGGTCATTTTTTATTATTTCATAATTAGGAGCTCTAGTTATATAGGTTTCATTTGTCAAACTATATGTGTGGCAGAACTGCCCGAAATAACATACCTTCGGAGGCGCTTGTCTTCCACTAGGCACTAAGCACCCCGAGAGTAAGCTACACCAAACGGTTCCGTCGAGCACACCAAGGGAGAACTCGAACAATCCACGTTTTTCATCTAGAATCCAATAATGAGAACGAGTTTACAATACTTAGCCCATTTCATACAACAAGAGTTCTCATGAATACATTATTACAATACCAAGTTTAGAGTGAGGAATTTAAACAGCAGAATTGAAATAAACATCTAATGATAAGATACAAGGATCCGACTATGCCCACTAGAAGAATCCTCCACATAATAGCCACTCCTCAAGCTGCACCTGCAACAGGGGTAAATAAACCATAAGTACACAATGTACTCGTAAGACTTACATGACTAGTGGGAATAATTTTTCGACTCCAAAGGATATGATAAGCTTTATGGTTTGCTGGGTTTCCTTTTTACGAAAAGCATTACTAGTAATGAATCCTTATGTATGTGTTTTATTAGCAGTCATGATTAGTTCATTAGCTAACCATTCTATGTAAGCACATGTTCTACTTTCAAGCAAGAGTTGAGCAATCAGATTCATTCATCTCTTTTCATCTTCCAGTTTTTACTACGATGCTAGACCATAGCCAAGTCATACCATATCACACGGCGATTCGCAAACCAATGTATCCTAGTTGGGTATTCTGAAACACATGCCCCGCTTGTACCCTAGGCACAAGCAAGGCCAACCCACCACTCTCTTGTCAAGGGGTCTAGGTCTCCGTCTAAACTAGAATCCAAGCCCCCATTCCTGAGTCCCGGACTCAGTGTGGTGCTTAGACGTCCACCATTTCCACCTCTAATCAGTCGGTCCGAAAAGAGTCGGAACCCACGACAAGAGAGCAACGAGTCTTCCCGCTCCCATAAGCAAGTATGTGCTTAAGGATAATAAGTCTATGACTTGACTACCATTCACAGCAGCGGACGATCCTTAACCGACATGGATAGGGAAAACAGTGTAACCAAGCTATGCCCCGTTGGCCACGGGACACAACCTATTACACCCATCAATACCCCTACCATATCCTTGTCCGGTCTCCATTTCCTTTTAGGTTTTTAATAATACCACGATGCTACTATAAAAATTTTAGGGCTAAAGCTATCATCAATTTACCACAAAAAATCCTACAATAATTCTCCTAACAATATTAAACATTTTCAAATGATTTAATAGCTCCTGGTATCAACATGTATATATGTGAACTAAGTACACTAACAGATAGAGCATAATTTTTGGTACTTAACAAAATCTGTTTCACATTTTTGGACACCTACATGATTTTATATGATTTACAAAGATCAGCTCAAAAATTATATTAGAAAACTATTTCTAATTCCTTATGAAAAAGAAAATGAATTCTCCCACGCGGCCCACGCAACGCAGCACGCACGCAACCGAGCGCGCGGTGGCCCATGGTGCGACCCATGTGGCGTCGGCCCACGCGGAGACGGCCGTGATGGGGGAAACCCCGCGCGCACCGACATTTTTGCAAAAATAGACCTTGCACTTCTCCCGAATTACAACTAAGTACTAAAACTATCCCCCCCTCTCTCCTAACTTCTCACTTAACCCCCTGGCCTTTCCCTAATTCACCCACACGCACCCCCGTGACTCAGTGCACGGCAGCGCGGCGAGCAGCGGCATTGCGCGCCTATGCTGGCCACCTAGGACCTGTGCGGGCTAACCTAACGGGTTGATCACCATCTCTGACCTAAGCGGCTATGCTAAGCGACGGTGCAGGGTGACACGACTGGCTGGAGAAGGCTACAGCGGCACATGACCATCCGCAATAGCGGCGCCACTATTCCAGTGGGTTGAGGTAGCTACAAGCCTAATTGATTTGCGCGTGAGCGTGAGGAGGCTACCATGGACCAGACCAAGGTGACAGTTGGGGCGGAAGATGACGGAGGAAGGCTGGCCACATGTGGCCGAGCCGTATGACGGCGCACCGCGGCAGCATGGTCATGTCAGCAACTATAATAGAACCAACCAATTATACGAAATTAAGTAAGAAAATCATCTGCCAGAGCAGACGATTTAGCAAACTTAAGCCTGTATAACCCGGTAGTCCATGAAATCACGAAGGATTTCAAACCAACTTCCATTCCAGCCAAGATCGTAACAAGTTTAGCGGTCACCATCACATATTACATAAAAGTTCACAATCTCAGATACATCAGAGTTTCAACATAGTTATTACGAAACTAGTTCGAATAAAAGTAGCGGAAGCCATTTGTTCAAACCACACACAAACTCACGCGGAGTTCAAATATAGTGCCAGCGAATGATCATCTCCAACAAAAGCATCAGATGAGACGTAAGGAATGACCATGCCCATGGTCCTAAGCATCACCCATCGCAGGATAAAGGCAGTTGATACAGTAGCCGTAATACATCTGCCCATCTACAACAAGTGGGAATAAAACCCTGAGTACGAGAAGGTACTCAGCTAGACTTACCCAACATAACCGAAAATAAGTGACACCAAGGATTATGAAGGGCTTTATAGTAGGGTAGCTGACTCATTTGCAAAAAGAAGCATTTTTAACATTTCAAGACCCTTTTCAAAAGCATTATTGCCAAGTTAATTAGTATTAACCTGTCGACTAGATTTGCACCTATACTAGAGTAAACATGTGATTAAGCAGATAATGATAACCAATGATCATTAACAACTTTCAACCTGTCATATTCACTATAACTGTCCAAGTGTTTCATAAACATTTACTATGATGAAGTAACTCAAGTCAAGTGCTCACTATCTAGGAGCGATGGCGATTCGAATCGATTCCTAACCAGCTGGTGAT
Source organism: Miscanthus floridulus (assembly GCF_019320115.1). Lineage (NCBI taxonomy): Eukaryota > Viridiplantae > Streptophyta > Magnoliopsida > Poales > Poaceae > Miscanthus > Miscanthus floridulus. The sequence goes on from NC_089591.1 coordinate 77,065,113, forward strand.
TTATTCCTTACACAAACCTCACTCACCCGTTAAAGTGAGATATTGATCACCGAGTCAACTATCTAGGAATCTCAAGTTTGCCAGGAACCACATGTACCCGGGGGCCGACCGACTGCACTTTGGTCTTATCATCTCGCCCCTGTGTCCTACCACACCTGCTCTGGCACAGTGCGCTACGGGCAATCTACTCGGCCTAAATAATCTCCCAGCTTCATGCTTAGAAGGTACTTTATCCGGCCAGCTAAATGTAAGGCATGCGTTCAACATGACTCGAGGCCCAACAACGGTCGGTCCTTAATCGACACAGACAGAAACACTACAGTCCAAAACTCTGCAAGTCTCCGTCCGGTCTCAACTTCATTTAACACTTAGTTATACCATGACTTCATAGTCATCCAAGCAGATCCAGGTAACCACCTATAGCTCGCAGGTGATAGGAAATCACCTGACTTCTATCGGTCTAAGCCAGCTAAGCATTGACTCGACTGCGGGTACCCGGGTAACAAGGATATAGTATAACAAAGGTAGACAAGGTATAATGCAGCAACGGTTGCAAACAACTCCTAAACATAATGCATCAATTAAAGTAAAGCATTTAATTAAATAATTGCAAACTGGAAGAAAATGCTCCGGGGCTTGCCTCTCTCGAAGGAGCTCGGACGGTGATCGGGGCACTCCGGAAGTTCCTCAACGTCCTCCTCGTCGGCTTCAGGCACTTCCTGTGGCTACACCATGAACTGCTCCTCGGGCTCCTCGGGTATGACAACTGGGTTCTCGGTTTGTGATCCTGTATGATATATTGTGCGTAAGTGCTTATGCAATCGGTGCATCGGATGAGATGAATACAATGGATATTTTTGAATGCAAGGTAGTCAACATCATCCAAGAAAATATACTACAAGTACATGTCATCTACTACATTCTCTTCTACTACTAATATGTTAAGTCAACACATCTTATTAAATGCTTCAAAGATACACCAAAGCTTTACTAATTTCTTAAACACACTTAAAGCAACCCTTAATTAAATCCTAATTAATAATAGGTTTGAATAGCAACATCTATTTTTATTGCTTAGAAAAATCTTACAAAATTACCATAGCATATTACTACCCTAAGTAGTCTACCATCAGATTTTTATGGTGTTTGAACAAGTGGATTAGCCTACACAAAAATAACAAGCTATGGCAGGATTATGAACATAAAAATACTTTGAACTGTGAAAAGTGTCAAACAACAGAGTTAGTATTTTGCTAGGTTCTTCATAGCATACAATGACTGTACAAAAATTATCACATGCATGTTTTATACAAAGTTTGCCCTCTAGCTAAAATAACAAAAATCAGCCATTAAAGGTACTTGAACTACACCTCAAAATTTTCCCACAGCACATGCATGAAACATATTTTTCCTAGGAAGTACATTACATAAGAATATTAATAAACTTGGAAATCATATTTTTCTGAAGCCTATAGATTTTTCTACACATTTTTCAAGTTATTAGCAATATACAAGATTAAATAAAGTTCTACAGAAAAGTATCTCGAAAATGACATGCAATAATTTTCCCAAGTAGATCTGATGATAAGGAACCTAGACAAATTTATTTCAACAGATTTGGAGCAACTTTGAGTATCCAAACATTTTTCCAAACCATTTCTATTTTCAAATAATAAAGAAAAAATGAAAAGCAAATCATTCAATCGCTACTTGCCAGCCCGCTGGAATCAGCAGGCCCATGGCCACATTTGGCCTACGTGGCTCGAGCGCAAGGAAGGGGGAGATGGCCCGGCAGGGCGTCGGCCCACGGCCTCTCGGCCTGGCTCGGCTGAGGCAGAGGCCACGCCGGCGCTGCAACGTCGCGGCGGCGCGACTAGAGGCAGAACGAGTGCGCGAGGTGCTTGCGGAGAGGAGAAGCAGCGCAGGAGTGAGCGAGCGAGCGCACCGGCTTCGGTAGGAGTAGGCGGGCGCGTGGGCGCGAGCGCAGGCCGGCTGCGACACGCGGCGGCGTCGACGGCGCATGGCCGCCACGCGGTGGGCAAGCTCTGCCGCGGTCGGGCGCGGCGCGGCGCGTCAGCGGGCAGGCGCGCGCGGAGGCAGGCCAGGCGCGGCGCTGGGCTGGGCCAAGGCGAGGCACGCGGTGCGGCGGGAGGCTGGCTAGGCCGGCTTCGGCCATGGGCCAGAAGCGAGGCGGCGGCCCGCGAAGGAGAAAAAGCCCTTTTTCATTTGTATTTTCAAGAAATTTTTAAATGCCAACTTCAAACATTATTTTGAGCAAGAAAATAACATCTTTTGAAAATGTACCAAAAATGAAAGTTGATTAGAATTTAATTCTCTACAACTTTACTTTTATGACCAAAGCCAAATTCTTTCTAGATTTTGAATTGTAAAATCAAAGTCCATGTATAACTCAAAACCCTAATTTTCGGGAAATTACTTTGGAAGCAAAAATTTTGAATTAATTTGAATACAAACCTTGCTCCAAAAATTGAACTAAATAATCCTAGATGATTTACAATAGTAGCCAAACATGTTTTACTAACCTAGCCAGCAAAATCAGGGCAAAACAATTCTAACAAAGGTATGCAACATTCAGGTTTCACAACATGTTTCAAATGTTTCGAAGCAGTGTTTCAATTGTTATTTACATGATTAGGCATGTATGATTAGGATGCTTGATGATGCATGATATGTATGATTTGCAGTGCCTAAATGCAGGCATAACACCGGGGTGTTACAGCCTTCCCCCCTTATAAAAATCTCGTCCCGAGATTTGGGTTACGAACCATTTGTTATAAAAATCTTCATAAGCTTTTTGTAGATACTCTCCTGTTTCCCAAGTTGCATCTTCCTCATCATGATGATCCCACTGTATCTTGTATGTTTTCACCACACTATTCCGAGTAGCATGTTCCTTAGTGTCTAACACCCGGACTGGTTGCTCACGATACACCAAATCTGATTTGAGTTGGATACCTCGAGGTTCTATTCTTTCCTCCGGAACACACAAATATTTCTTGAGATGTGATACATGGAAAACTAGGAAAACGGTACTCATTGTCTCAGGTAACTCTAACTTGTAGGCTACCAGACCTCTTTGTTCTAGGATCTTGTATGGTCCTACGAATCTCGCGGCAAGCTTTCTTCGAACTCCGAACCTTTTCTTCTTCATTGGCGTGACTTTCAGATAAATATAGTCACCAACTTCAAACACAAGGGGTCTCTTTCTTCTATCTGTATAGTTTTTCTGACGTGATTGGGCCGCTTTCATATTCTGTTGAATAATATGAACTTTCTTCTTGGCTTCTTCTACAAAGTCAATGCCATAATACCTTCTATCTCTATGCTCGACCCAATTCAATGGTGTTCTACATTTTCTGCCATATAAAGCTTCGAAGGGAGCCATCTTGATGCTTTCTTGATAACTATTATTATAAGAAAACTCAGCTAACGGTAACCATGACTCCCATGATCCCTTAGAAGATAATACACAGGCTCTTAACATATCCTCCAAAATAGCATTCACTCGTTCAGTCTGACCATCTGTCTGAGGATGATAAGCGGTACTGCAAATCAAACTAGTTCCTAAGCCTTTGTGTAAATGTTCCCAAAAGTGAGCCGTGAACTGTGAGCCTCTATCAGATACTATGGTCTTTGGTATACCAAGCAACCTCACAATTTCTGTGATATACTTCTCGGCATATTGAGGTGGTCGATAATCTGTTTTGACAGGCAAGAAATGAGCGGTCTTGGTAAGATGATCTATAATTACCCAAATCGAATCATGTCCTTTTTGAGTAGTGGGCAAACCCATGATAAAATCCATACTGATATCGTCCCACTTCCAAATAGGGACTGATAAGGGTTACAACATACCGGCAGGTTTCATGTGAATGGCTTTCACTCGACAACATGTGTCACATCTAACAACATATGCTGTAATTTCTTTCTTCATTTTGGTCCACCAATAACGAGATCTTAGTTCTTGATATATCTTACTACTTCTAGGATGGATAGATAGCTTAGAAAGGTGAGCTTCATCCATGAGTTTATTCCTAAGCTCTCGATCCTTGGGAACCACAAGACGGTCGTCAAACCACAACATGCCCTGTTCATCCACTTTAAAGTGTTGAGATGACTTTTCTTTTATTCTCTTTGATGTGGAATATCCCCTTGTTGGTTTTCTGGCCTTCTATTATCTTACTCTCCAAAGAGCAACTAATCTAAATACTATGTAACACAGCAGGATGCATTAGATCGAACCCATCTTCAAGTAATGGCTACACATTCAAGTAATGTGATTTTCTGCTCAAAGCATCTGCCACTACATTGGCTTTTCCAGGATGATATTGCACATTCAAGTTGTAATCCTTGATCAATTCCAACCATCTGCGCTGTCTCATGTTTAGCTCTGGTTGGGTAAAGATGTACTTAAGACTCTTGTGATCTGTGAAAATGTTGCACACATTACCAAGTAGGTAATGTCTCCAAATTTTTAGGGCGTGCACAACTGCAGCAAGTTCAAGATCATGTGTTGGATAGTTGACCTCGTGCTTTCTCAATTGACATGATGCATAAGCAATGACTCTCCTTTCTTGCATAAGAACACAGCCCAATCCAGTCTTCGAGGCATCGCAAAACACATCAAATGGTTTCTCGATATTTGGTTGTGCTAAAATAGGAGCAGTGGTCAACAGTTTCCGCAAAGTGTGGAAAGCTGCTTCACACTCATCTGTCCACACAAACTTATGATCCTTCTATAGGAGACTTGTCATCAGTTTGGCAATCTCCAAAAAGTCTGGTATAAAGCGATGGTAATAACTCGCTAGTCCTAAGCAACTTCTAATCTCAGGAACTGTGGTCGGTGCTTTCCAATTCATAACTTCTTGCACCTTACTTGGATCGACTGAAACTCCATTCTCTGATAGAATGTGACCAAGGAAAGGAACTTCCTTCAACCAGAATTCGCATTTGCTAAACTTAGCATATAGTTGAGGATCCCTAAATCTGGTCAAGATAGTTCTTAGATGCTCTTCATGATCTTTCTCGATCTCAGAGTACACCAGAATGTCATTGATAAACACTACCACAAACTTATCCAATTCTAGCATGAAAACTGTATTCATCAAAAACATAAAGTATGCAGGAGCGTTTGTCAAGCCAAAGGACATGACAAGATACTCATACAACCCGTATTTGGTGGAAAATGCAGTTTTCGGTATATCCTGTGGCCTAATCTTGATCTGATGACAACCGAATCTCAAATCTATTTTTGAGAACACCTTGGCCTTGGATAATTGGTCAAACAGAACATCAATATGAGGCAAGGGATACTTATTCTTGATGGTCATAGCGTTGAGTGGCCTGTAATCTACGCACATTCTCAACGTGCCCTCTTTCTTCTTCTTCACAAATAAGGCGGGACATCCCCATTCAGACTTACTTGGCCGAATAAACCCCTTTTTTGATAAATCTTCTAATTGCTTCTTCAGCTCAGCTAACTCATCTAGAGGCATCCGATAGGGTCTCCTTGAAATCGGAGCTGTTCCGAGGACTAACTCAATTCCAAACTCAATCTTCCTATCCGGTGGAAGACCAGGTAGCTCATCCGGGAATACATCCGGAAATTCACACACTACCGGAATCTGATGAATAGGAATGACTGCCGTAGCACATGTAACGCTTATAAGGTCTGTTCTCCGAGGCAATGGTACTTGGAAAGTACCCTCACCCAGGGGATCCTTAAGGGTAAGTACTCGACTTCCAGTATCTATGACTGCTCCCCAATCCTTCATCCAATTCATCCCTATAATGACATCCAAAACTAATCCAGGCATAACTATCAAGTTCACTCAGAACTTCCTGCTACCTAATTCAAGGGTTGCCCCTTGAACCATCCGGTTGGTCAAAACATCAGCCCCTGCTGAACTTATACGGTAACCATAACCCAATTCTATGCATAGTTGTTCATGTTTCTGTGCAAATGCTTGACTCATAAAAGAATGCGATGATCCAGAATCAAATAGAACAACTGTAGGGTTTTCGTTGATAGGAAACTTACCAACAGTGACAGGCTCTCCCTCAGGAATTTCATCCACTGTCGTACTATGCACTCTAGCATTATAAGTCTGCTGCTTCTTCTTGGGCGGGTACGGACAAAACCTCGAGAAATGGCCAGGTTGATCACAGTTATAGTAGGGTCCCCTCACTATCCTGGCAGATCCCACAGCTCCCTTAGAACTGCCTTGTACCACAGTTGCGGCTGCTTTGTTGGGCTGTACTACCATCTTGTAGGGCTTCTGGGGTCCACGGAAATTCTGACTTCTTTGCTGAGGTGGCAGGAACCTAGCGCCAGGTGCCGATGGGCGATATGGAGGACGACCTCCCATAGGTGCTCTAGCTTGGGACGGACCACCTGCAAGGGCTCTCTTGCGTGTCTTGGCTGTGTTGCTGGCGTTGTTATTCTTCTCCTACTTTAGACAGTCGCTGATGAAGTCATTGAATCTGACGCGGTTGTTGGTACCAACATGCTTCATCATTTTTGGATTGAGTCCCCTTTTGAAACTGGCTATCCTTTTAGCATCTGTGTCAACCATGTCGGGAGCATAGCGACACAAGTTGTTGAAGGCATGCAGATATTGCGTCACGGTCTTGGTGCCCTGGTTCAACACCAGAAACTCTCCCAACTTCATCTCAGTCAGCCCGGGTGGAATATAGACTCCACAAAAGGCCTCAGCAAACTCTCTCCAAGAAATCTGAGCATTTGGAGGGAAGGTGGTGCGATGGTGCTTCCACCATATTCCCGCTGGTCCTTGCAACTGAAGTGCAGCATACTCCGTTTTCAACACCTCAGTCATCCTCAACACACAGAATTTATCTTCCATCGTGTTGATCCATTCCTCAGCATCGAGTGGCTTTGTTGCTTCCTTGAATACTGGCGGCCTGGTGTCCATGAAATCTTTGAAGCTGCTATATTGGTTCACTCTCATGCCACCGCCTTAATTGTTACCACGTTGAACGTTGTTGGCGATGGTGCGTAGAAAATCCTCCATGTTCTTCTGAGATTGTTCCGCATTGCGCTAACTCCCGAGCAACTGTGCAAGGAACATCTCGGGGTAAACGGGGGAGGAGGTGGCAAATGTGGTTCATGGGGAGGTTCATTGTTGTTGCCGTGGTTTCCACCACCACCACCACCGGTCCCCGCACCGTTAGCACCAGTCTCAGTGGCCTCATACGTGGTTCAGTGAGTGTTTGTCATCTGCATATTTTAGCAACAAGTAATGATTGAGTGAAGCTATAATAATTGCGAGTGAAGGAAAAATTATGCCGTACTAAATTTACTGGAGAGAATAAATTCATATAATAAAATAGAGGCACAACAATCGCATCCCAATTAAAACAACAACACTTAATCGAATTACTTCAATGGCAAACATCGCGTCCATACTATCAAATTGCCAGCATACATACACTGGACTTTTTATGCGTTCAGACATCGCATTCGAAAATCAAGTTCCAACCACATGCCAAGTCTCATACGTTTGATGCAACATACAATAGGTTACATGCCAACAAAAGAAAGGTCATCGCGATAGGACCTAGATACTAGCGCAAGGCAACTAGCCTACTCCTCGGGGCCATCGTCGGGATTGGAGACGTCACCATCGCCCCCAGGTGAAACTATAGGCTCGTCCTCGTTGTCGTTGTCGATATCCATGCCAGCGGCGTCTGGTGGAGCATATGGGCCAACCCCATTGTAGAGCGCGTGAAACTCCTCATGCAGGTTGCCATTGTATTCCTCTAGCTCATCGACCCTCTGCAACAGAAGGTCCCTCTCATCCCAGGCTTCATTCCTTTCCTGAACCAACTGTCCTATCATGCGGTCTGCATTGTTGTTGGCTTGAGTCAACGTATGCACCCATTGCATAGCTCTATCACCTCTCTCAACCACCTGATCTTGCTGTAAGTTCATATCAGCCAACTGCTCCTGCAAGCTAGCTATAGCACGTGCCTATCTCTTCTTCTGCTTTCTCCCCTTGAGCTTATCCTCACCACGCAAGCCAATCAAAGTCTAGTAGGTACTCTCGAGACCCTCATACGCTCTGATGGCGGCGAACATAGCACTCATTGCCTGGTTGTCGCTAGCCTATCCTTCAGCTGGACCTCTGACCAATGCACTTCCCTGAGGCTGAACCCAAATGGCATCATGAGGATCATCCTTAGGAAAAGTGCTAGCTAGAGCTGCTGCAAGCTCACTAGGAAATCTACTCATAATGTCCCTGATGACATGGAAGGCTGCTCCCTCTGCACCCTCAGCTAGAGTGTGACCTTCAAACTCCAAGTGTCAACCATCCCAATCTAGAGCATCACCGAGAGCAGGAACCGTGATCTCCACCACTGCGAGTCCATCCTCTACTAACTGGCTCTCATTCCAAGAGTACACCGGCTCTTGACCCTCTGGGTACCCCACATCATGGAGCACTCTCCAAAGCAAAGTCGGCATGCCAAACTCGCTCAAGAAGGTGTCCGTGGTGCGGTGCTCCCTTAGGGTCAACGGACGTCGAGGTGCTCTTTCTCTGGTGGACTTACGAGCGGTCTGCTTCGTGCGGGCCATCTGTAGCAAAAGTTCTTTTATTACCTCGGGGAAACATAATTTAGGTGATACAACTTTTATCAAAATGAGATAATCAATTTATAAGGGGAGGAATGCATAACATGAATGAAATGCACAAGTAACATGATGTATGTACGTGCCGTACGTTCTCACAAACTTAGGAAATAAATAATTTCTAACGACGAATTCGGTGGCATACAAACGATCTCTCAATACGTAGCTAATACGTTCTACACGATAGCGTTGTTATGTACCTGTAGAAGATTCATTTCAGCCCAATTCCCAATGAATGCATAAAAGCAGTAAATTTTATCTACACGCTCTACATGAATCCCCAGATACGTGTACAACGGTAGTAACTACCTGAACCATCGTCCTATTAATGGCATCGCCTCCACAGACAGAAGACCCATACATGAGATGCCTTTATAAAACATGCGTAGAACATGTAATTACTCCAGCATCATATAAGCATTCACCCTAGATCGGCGGTGTATCCGATCATGCTCTCACAACTCACACTTACCGAGGCGTAGAGGCAAATGATCCATTCATTACCACTTAAACAAGTGGCACTCATACAATAGCACACCGTATGAGCGACGAAAGAGAATATGATGCAAGAACCCCAAGTCAGTACTTAATTAAGCCACCTAGAGTCCTTAACTAGGCATAAAGGATATGATCACTGGCACACTTTATATTTTGAAAATCACGTTTTCCAAATGCCTTTTTGTTTTAAATACACTTGTGAACAGTAACACGCTAAACCATGCTCTGATGCCAGCTGTAACAGAACCGACCAATTATACGAAATTAAGTAAGAAAATCATCCGCCAGAGCAGACGATTTAGCAAACTTAAGCCCTCGTATAACCCGGTAGTCCGTGAAATCATGAAGAATTTCAAACCAACTTCCATTCCAGCCAAGATCGTAATAAGTTTAGCAGTCATCATCACATATTACATAAAAGTTCGCAATCTCAGATACATCAGAGTTTCAACATAGTTATTACGAAACCAGTTTGAATAAAAGTAGCGGAAGCCATTTGTTCAAACCACACACACTCACGTGGAGTTCAAATATAGTGCCAGCGAATGATCATCTCCAACAAAAGCATCAGACGGGACATAAGGAATGACCATGCCCATGGTCCTAAGCATCACCTATCGCAGGATAAAGGCAGTTGATACAGTAGCCGTAATACATCTGCCTATCTGCAACAAGTGGGAATAAAACCCTGAGTACGAGAAGGTACTCAGCTAGACTTACCCGACATAACCGAAAATAAGTGACACCAAGGATTATGAAGGGCTTTATAGTAGGGTAGCTGACTCATTTGCAAAAAGAAGCATTTTTAGCATTTCAAGACCCTTTTCAAAAGCATTATTGCCAAGTTAATTAGTATTAACCTGTCGACTAGATTTGCACCTATACTAGAGTAAACATGTGATTAAGCAGATAATGATAACCAATTATCATTAACAACTTTCATCCTGTCATATTTACTATAACTGTCCAAGTGTTTCATAAACATTTACTACGATGAAGTAACTCAAGTCAAGTGCTCACTATCTAGGAGCGATGACGATTCGAATCGATTCCTAACCAGCTGGTGATTTATTCCTTACACAAACCTCACTCACCCGCTAAAGTGAGATATTGATCACCGAGCAAACTATCTAGGAATCTTGAGTTTGCTAGGAACCACATGTACCCGGGGGCCGACCGACTGCACTTTGGTCTTATCATCTCGCCCCCGTGTCCTACCACACCTGCTCCGGCACAGTGCGCTGCGGGCAATCTACTCGGCCTGAATAATCTCCCAGCTTCGTGGTCAGAAGGTACTTTATCCGGCCAGCTAAATGTAAGGCATGCGTTCAACATGACTCGAGGCCCAACAACGATCGGTCCTTAATCGACACAGACGGAAACACTACAGTCCAAAACTCTGCAAGTCTCCGTCCGGTCTCAACTTCATTTAACACTTAGTTATACCATGACTTCATAGTCATCCAAGCAGATCCAGGTAACCTATAGCTCGCAGGTGATAGGAAATCACCCGACTTCTATCGGTCTAAGCCAGCAAAGCATTGACTCGACTGCGGGTACCCGGGTAACAAGGATATAGTATAACAAAGGTAGACAAGGTATAATGCAGCAACGGTCGCAAACAACTCCTGAACGTAATGCATCAATTAAAGTAAAGCATTTAATTAAATAATTACAAACCAGGAGAAAATGCTCCAGGGCTTGCCTCTCTTGAAGGAGCTCGGACGGTGATCGGGGCACTCCGAAAGTTCCTCAACGTCCTCCTCGTCGGCTTCGGGCACTTCCTGCGACTGCACCACGAACTGTTCCTTGGGCTCCTTGGGTATGACGACTGGGTTCTCGGTTTGCGATCCTGTATGATGTAATGTGCGTAAGTGCTTATGCAATCGGTGCATCGGATGAGATGAATACAATGGATATTTTTGAATGCAAGGTAGTCAACATCATCCAAGAAAATATACTACAAGCACATGTCATCTACTGCATTCTCTTCTACTACTAATATGTTAAGTCAACACATCTTATTAAATGCTTCAAAGATACACCAAAGCTTTACTAATTTCTTAAACACACTTAAAGCAACCCTTAATTAAACCCTAATTAATAATAGGTTTGAATAGCAACCTCTATTTTTACTGCTTAGAAAAATCTTAGAAAATTACCATAGCACATTACTAACCTAAGTAGTCTACCATCAGATTTTTATGGTGTTTGAACGAGTGAATTAGCCTACACAAAAATAACAAGCTATGGCAGGATTATGAACATAAAAATACTTTGAACTGTGAAAAGTGTCAAACAATAGAGTTAGTATTTTTCCAAGGTTCTTCATAGCATACAATGACTGTACAAAAATTATCACATGCATGTTTTATACAAAGTTTGCCCTCTAGCTAAAATAACAAAAATCAACCATTAAAGGTACTTGAACTACACCTCAAAATTTTCCCACAGCACATGCATGAAACATATTTTTCCTAGGAAGTACATTACATAAGAATATTAACAAACTTAGAAATCATATTTTTCTGAAGCCTATAGATTTTTCTACACATTTTTCAAGTTATCAGCAATATACATGATTAAATAAAGTTCTACAGAAAAGTATCTAAAAAATGACATGCAATAATTTTCCCAAGTAGATCTGATGATAAAGAACCTAGACAAATTTATTTCAATAGATTTGGAGCAACTTTGAGTATCCAAACATTTTTCCAAACTATTTCTATTTTCAAATAATAAAGAAAAAATGAAAAGCAAATCATTCAATCGCTACTGGGCCAGCCCGCTGGAATCAGCTGGCCCATGGCCACATTTGGCCTGCGCGGCCCGAGCGCAAGGAAGGGGGAGACGGCCCGGCAGGGCGTCGGCCCACGGCCTCTCGGCCTGGCTCGACTGAGGCAGAGGCCACGCCGGCGCTGCAACGTCGCGGCGGCGTGGCTAGGGGCAGAGCGAGTGCGCGCGGTGCTTGCGGAGAGGAGAAGCAGCGCGAGAGTGAGCGAGCGAGCGCACCGGCTTCGGCAGGAGTAGGCGGGCACATGGGCGCGGGCGCAGGCCGACTGCGACGCACGGCGGCGTCGACGGCGCATGGCCGCCATGCGGCGGGCAAGCTGTGCCGCGGTCGGGCGCGCCGCGGCGCGTCAGCGGGCAGGCATGCGCGGAGGCAGGCCAGGCGCGGTGCTGGGCTAGGCTGGGCCAAGGCAAGGCGCGCGACGCGGCGGGAGGCTGGCTGGGCTGGCTTCGGCCGTGGGCTAGAAGCGAGGCAGCGACCCGCGAAGGAGAAAAAGCCCTTTTTCATTTGTATTTTCAAGGAATTTTTAAATGCCAACTTTCAAACATTATTTTGAGCAAGAAAATGACATCTTTTGAAAATGTACCAAAAATGAAAGTTGATTAGAATTTAATTCTCTACAACTTTGCTTTTATGACCAAAGCCAAATTCTTTCTAGATTTTAAATTGTAAAATCAAAGTCCATGTTTAACTCAAAACCCTATTTTTGGGAAATTACTTTGGAAGCAAAAATTTTGAATTAATTTGAATACAAACCTTGCTCCAAAAATTGAACTAAATAATCCTAGATGATTTACAATAGTAGCCAAACATGTTTTACTAACCTAGCCAGCAAAATCAGGGCAAAACAATTCTAACAAAGGTATGCAACATTCAGGGTTCACAACATATTTCAAATGTTTCGAAGCAGTGTTTTAATTGTTATTTACATGATTAGGCATGTATGATTAGGATGCTTGATGATGCATGATATGTATAATTTGCAGTGCCTAAATGTAGGCATAACACCGGGGTGTTACAGCGACGAAGGGGAGGCAGTAGCGGTTCGACTAAGGCGCGCAAGGTGGAGAGGGAGTCAAGACAATGCTAGTGGTGCAGGTGAATTGGTTCGAGAGGGACGATGGGAGAGCTGCCCACACCCGCGGTCGGGCGTGACCTTATCAACACGACGGTAGGGAAACTCCAAAATTGGAGCTCGACCAGGTGCCATTCAAGGCGGGGTGGGCATGGGTAGCTAGGTAGCTGTGTGACGGAGCCAACAACACGACGATGGACTTGAGGTGATCTCTCCCTAACGAATTTAATGGCGCGGCTCGACGGTGGCAGTAGAGAGAGAGACGAGGCACGATAGGTGGGCTCGACTCGTCCTCGCCTTGGCGGGACACGGTCGACGCGATCAGGACACCGATGCGCAGGCGCTACGGACAAGGCGTGCGCGTGTCCAACCGACGTGTCCCGCGCGACCGCGGTGTCTTAAATGACAAGGCGACGACGGCTCGGCCACGTGCGCGCGGCAGTGGCGGCCTCGAACTGGGTCAGCAGCGGCGCAGGGTTATAGTGGACAGGCGCAGACGCGACGACGATGTGACGGCAGTGGTAGCTTCGCGACGCGAGGCTGGTCGGTAGTGCGGAGATGCGATAGCTACGCAGCGCGGCCATGGCGGCAACGTGAGGCAGGGCATCAGGGTGCAGGGCCAGCGGCTCGCTGCGGCCGGCCTCGGCCAAGCCTAGGCGGCCCGATCGACCCAGCGTGGCAGCACAGGCTGACCGCGTGGAACGCGGTCATGGGCGCGGCGCGGGGTGGCCGCGTGGTGACCGCACGCACGGCGCCAACCATCCCGAGACATGTGACGCGCACAAATTTTAAAGCGCTCCAAACGACTAAACGGTTGCTACAGGAGCCAAACCATCTGCACCGTGCTCAAGATGGCATATGTGACTACAAATCAAGCTATAACACTACACCACCCTTTAACCCGATCTCTCAAAATACATTGCTAAACATAGCAATGTCTAACTGTTGACAACTTAAAAATTTTCTAAGTTTTGAGCTGAGTTTGATTTCAACTTATGATTTCTAAGCTAGTGGAAATATTAGCTAATAATATTATTTTTCGACAGCAAGTATTTCTCTGTCATCTACAAAGTTTGTACTTCAAACTTTATTTAAGTATCACACACATGTTCTATAGTTTTTTTGCTTAATAAAAATTGGTTTTCAACCCTACTTGATATACATGGGCTATTGAATCAACTTTCATTTAGCATTTTTATTGATCATTTTAAGTTACAAAAAATTTATCTACACATTCTATCACAATGATTAACTCATAAACATGATGCTCATGACATATTTTTGTAAATAATTTAGAATGTAACACCGAGGGTGTTACAATATGGTTCAAGAAGAGTTTAGGATTTAAATCCGTTGGACATGGTAATATGCCATTTAAATTACTAATGTTATGTGATCACGTGGCAAATAATTGATAGCATCTAATTTTCTACACCCAAACTCTTGCTATATATATTTATTTAGGCTTGCGAATCCAATATACACCTTTATTGATTTTGCATAAATTTCTCTATTTTTATGTGTAAGTTTTTGGAAAAGCTTTAGAAAATTTGAATTTTACAATGTAAATATTGCATATCAAGGTTTTGCACTACTGAAGTGTTGCACCCCCTCATTTCAGCTCTAGCTTCACCACTGCTGAGTAGGAGTCGTTCTCAAGTAAAATTCACTTCGAGGAGATCTGCCAAACGCCCCCTCTAATTCTGTGACTAGTTCAAAAATGTGAGTCAGGACTTCACTCTTAAATGAAATTCTTACGAAAAAATATCACATATATGATTCTAAATAGATAAATTATAAAATTTATTTGATGATGAATCTAATAATATTTATTAAGTATAATAAATATCAGTATATTTCAATATATAAATCTGATTAAGTTTAAATTGTCTAACTTACTACTATTATTCTAGAGTTTTTGTTTGAAAGTGCCTGCTGCTCCATGCGCCGGCAGAGGCGCTCTGTTACAGTATGAAGTTTTTTTTTTTCTTTTGATTTTGACAAGGGTACGGTGTGAAGTTTGAACTGTGCTCTGGCTCAGGATACGAGTCTAATAAATAACTGCTGCCGTATGACCTTGCATACTAGTATACTACTCGTACTCCATGCGCCTGATAGTCAATGGCTCGACCTAGAAACTGTCCAACAAGGAGACGACAAAATGGCCCCCCTACTTTGTGTGTCCGTCCGTCCGTCCACGGTGCGCAGCTTTTACGCAGGCAGCGGCGTCCATGTCTCATGCAGTCACTCATGCTGATGTCGCGCCCGCTTTCCTCTGTCTGTCACTGTGCCAATGCAAACAAGACCTACAAAGGCCTTGTTTAGTTCGCGAAATTTGGATTTTGGGTCTACTGTAGCATCTTCGTTTTTATTTGGCAAATAGTGTCCAAACATTGACTAATTAGGCTTAAAACGTTCGTCTCGTAATTTCCCACCAAACTGTGCAATTAGTTTTTCTTTTCGTCTACATTTAATGCTCCATGCATAGGCCGCAAACATTCGATGTGACAGGTACTGTAGCAACTTTTTGGAAATTGGGTAGCAACTAAACAAGGGCAAAGTGACTGATGCAGCGGTGATGGTTGAAGATGCTTGGAGGAAAGGCACGTAAAGCCATGCATCATGCACCACCTAAAGTCCTCCTAAGCAGACGAGACTGACTGGTAAGCCAATGCAGCAGATAAGCATGCATGCCCTATTTTATACACTACTGCTGATGGCGAGAGGATGCTTGCCTTTCAATGGCACCAACTTTGCGCCCTCGCATGCCAGCCATGAACCATCAGTCAGTCAGTGCTCGCTCGCCTACTACTCTCACCTTGTTTACGTTTCCGCTAGGGAATGGCAGATGGGAGCAGCAGCAGCAGCATATTTTTCTTTTGAAAAAACAAACCTTGTTTCAGGCAAGTTCCGGCGAGTTTTCAGCGTGCGTCTGTCAGAATATGTTGGTTCGTTCACCTGTTAACTACATGGGTTAAGGAGAAAAGCCCGTTCGACTTACCCTATATTCGGCTTGTTTGACTTCTTTTTTTAGCCAGGAACAATGTTTTTCTCTCACAATAATTCTTAGAACCATGTTTTCAGTCAGTTTCAGCTAAAATTCAGCAAGCCGAACAGGACAAAGTGAGTTTGTTCTCGGCATGCGTGGATGCTTTCAACCCGGCCAAATCGCAGTGGACGCATGCTGGGAGGAGGAATAATCCATGCATATGCTTTCCCCTTGTGGCTTGCCTGGTGTTGTGACCATTTGATTAATTATCTTCCAACAAGACATAATGAGCTAGTAGGAAACGAAACCAATACTATTATATTAATACTCTTGTAGATTATTCCTTTATCATCATCTCCAATCCTGATTCCTGACCCACTGAAGAGACAATAACGAGCCAGCACCAACAACAATTATAGAGACAAATCCAAATCCTCCTCCCAGCTCTCTCTGAAGAACTGGTCAAAGGTAACAATCACGCATTCACAGCACAGAGCGCCAGAGGATAACACCAGCGCTACTACTATTTTGGATAATGGGAGAGGGATCCTTTCGTCTGAACTTGCTGAAGAAAAAAAAGAGAAAGAAAGAATCCATTCAGTGATGGGTGATGACCGATGACTGATGAGGTGAACTTCACCAGCTGGGGAAAAAAAGCTGGCACCGCATTTAGGCGAGGTTCTTTACGTAATTTAGCCCAAAGTGGCAAGGGGAAAGGTAAAGAGCATGGGATCCGACCCAAACAGAGAGAGAGAGCTAAAACTAGACAGAGAAACGAAAAGAAAAGCCATGGCGGATCGGCGACGCATTCTTCCAAGTTCCACCAGCCGTATATTCGCTCCCGCCCCGGGGTGGAGGAGGAGCACGAGCCCCGTCAGAAAAGCAGCGAAGCACGCGCGGATCGACAGCGCAGGCAGGCAGGCATCCGCATCAACGGGAACGGGAGGAGGGCCTCGGCCTCGAGACGTTTAACCCGAAAACTGCGTGAAAACAGCCTCTCACGAAATGCTCATGACCGGTGGCTGAATAGCAGCGTCTTTCCGTGCAGTGCAGTTGAACGCATCAAGCTCACGCACAGTCGGACAGTCTCGTCAAACTGCATGGTGGCAGTGATTCTAAATTTCTAATCTTAGGCTGAGCGAACCATGAGTGTTTTCTCTCTCACAATAAATCAGTATAAGCATCAATATAAATCAAATTTCAGCGAAACGAAAACAGGGCAGATTAACGCCGACAGTGATAGATCAGTCTCGTGCAGCAGTAAATCTCACTGACCAATGACCGCTGCTGTTAGTTTTGGATTGGCTGCCGGGGCGTCAGTTTTCTTGTGGTTGTATTGTATGTGACGAGATGGATGGCAATGGCATGGTGGAAACGAAATGGCACATGCCAGCCATGCAATGATGCAATGCAAACTCCACACCGTACCCTCGCTCGCTCAAGACACACGTATCGGCGTTTGACTTGCTGCTAATACTGTCTCATTATCTTCCTGACGGTGCCGGCGCGAGGGGGGCCACGAGCGATGTGTGTGCTCACGTCGCTAGCGGCGGCGGATGCATGAAAAATTCTTAGGGGGCTGATTCTTCACGTACCTCCGATTACGGCTCAAAGTTTCAATCCTATCTACACCATAGAACTTTACCTAAAAATTTATGGAGCTTCAGGAGAACTCCACTGCTCCGGTATCGGTATCTTAAGCCTCAGCTCCACGTAGACTATAAAACTTTGTCTGAAACTGAAAATTCATGGGGCTCCCGGGGACTGCACTGCTCAGCAGGCTGCGTAAGGTGCTGTGCTGACCACGAATGAGGGCCAAACAGCAGCGGCATCGGCTTGCTCTGCTTGGTCACCAGCACACAGAATTTTCAATCCATTATCTCTTTATCAGACGACGCTGGATTAGGACGTCTTCGACCAGAGGATTTTAAAACTGGACGTGCGATGGTATAACCACCTCAGACATTGCACTAAGAAGAAGATCTTCTCACGCAGGCCTAGAAAACTCTCGAACCTCTGCCCTACCCTTACACAGCTGGACCAGAGGATTTTAGTACGAATTCTAGGGAAATTTTACAGAAATCTCATATAAACTCTTGTGTGAAATTTTACCAGAAGGGGCTCTATCGTGTGAAATGTTCCACGTCGCTGGTTGAACACGAAAGAATCTGAAAATGCAGCGAGAATGGAGATGGCGGTATGTGGTGGATTCAGATTGCTTCCATGGTTTTCATGCACATATCAAGGAACAAGAGACATCAATTACTGTTTTCTTTCTCATGCGTTATCAATGCCTTTTCTTTTTGACCTTGTTTTGCTTGAACAAGGCAAGGTATTGTGGTGGCACTTGATGCGCGTCCTCATTTTAAGCATCGCCACCACAATATAAGCACCTGTCAAACCAAGTAACCAACCATGGTCCATGGCCCTGGGGCAAAATAGGACGCCAAACCCACACAGCACAGGCACAGCTTGATTAGTTGCCAGGAAATGACCTTTAGCAGGTAAAAAATAAATCACCAGAGGCTCCAACACAGCTCACAAGTTGATGCATAATAAATGGCAGGAGTAGTAGCTTGATCTGAAACAACTCGCTTTCATATTTTTCTCATGAGCTGACAAATGTGCAGCAACTGCACACAATCCAACTAACATATCTCACGACACTTGGATTACACCCAGAGATATTCAATGCAAAGGATGCTACTCTGAGGTAACAAAAAGATATTCAATGCAATGGAAGGGGATGAGCTTGAGCAAAGCATGACTGCGTGAGCAATTGAGCATAGCCATCCATCCTAATGCGGTGCTGTGCAGAGCGCAGGGCATGCCCAGAGAGAGAGGCCCTGCTGTCGTAGTGTTGTGTGCTGCTGCAAGGCTCCAAAAGGGTCAGGGGCAGGGAGGTCATGTGAAAGACATCACGATACAGGCCTCTAATCTTTGGCCCTTCTTAAAGGGGGGCTACTCCTGCTAATTCTAATGGGGCGCATTTAAAAGGTTTTAGTGGGGGAGGAAAGGGATCCTTGCAAAGAGACCCAGAGGAGAGAGAGATAGTGTGTGTGGGGAAGAGGGAGAGAGGAGGGAGAAATAAATAAACCCGAATTCAGCCAAACTTCTCTCTCCCACCTCCCTTACATCCTCTCTTCACCACCCCACCCTCTCCTCCTCCCTGTCTTTCTCCCTCTCCCTCTTGACAAATTTTCCTCCACCCATTCCCTTCCTCCTCTTGTTCTCCACCCACTCCACCGACCCCCCTCTTTCTCTCTGAATTCTCTCTCGGTTTGCCCACCGTTCCATCTGTCTGCTGCCTCTCTCTTGCAAGCAATCAATCGGTTCTTGTTTCCTCCGTCTGCTGGGTTGGTTCTCTGTCTCTTCCTCTCTGTGGAGAGGATCGAGAAACGGAGACCGGAAAGAAGAGGACTCAGAACAAGCCTGTTCTTTTTGCCTGGATTGCGGTTCTTGCGAGTTGTTCAGAAACTCTGGGCCAGTTTCTGATACGGTTTGTTGCATCTCTCTGTTAAACTGCTCCTCTTTTTTTTTTGTATTTCTAGTCTTATCTCTTGATTTTGCATGGCGAAACAATCCCTTTCTCCCGTTTCAGTCCATGATTCCTTCGCAAATATGTGGTTTTTCTCGCTGATTCCTGCATGTTCAATCCACAGTAGTTGTCCAAGGTGCGGCCTGGATATGGTTCTCGTTAAACAGTCAACAATTCTTGTTTTTTCAGAAGCAAAATTCTCAACTTCCATGTTGAACAAAAAAACATTTTTTTCGTTTGCTCGCGATACAGAGATAGATGGATGTATTGGGCGTTCTTGGTTCAGTGAAAAATCTCTATCTGCTCCCATGTTTCAGTTTCGTGATCGCAGAGGGAATCGATCCTTCTCATTGAAACCGTGGATGGCTACCTCCACCTTTTCCCTTTATTTTTGCTTCTTTTACTGCGTCCTTTTGCAAACCGATAGGGAAGGGAAATAAATGCAAAAGAAAAAGATTGTATATTTTGAGCGAGCGTCCACAGAAGCAATGGGCCCCACCTGCATGCGGTCCATCTGTTTAGGTCGCATGCATTGTACATTCACCGTGCTTTGCTTTCACCCATTAAAATGCATGCATCACCACAGCTTTTTATTCGCAACAGCAACCCAAACCATCAAGTTTGGTGCACGCGTACGCCACACCAAATGCGGCTCATGCCAAGATTGCTACAGTCATATTAGTTGCCTATACCCTGATTAGTTGCTGTCTACTACAGTAATGTGTGAGACCAAAACAGGTGAAGCTACTTCCATAGAGTAACAACCGAAAGTAGAACTACAATATTTTGCAGTGCAGACAATAGTTTCTTGTATGTAAAGTTGACATATTTTGGTGGCAAATATTGAAGAAAAAGCCTAGATAAACCGTAGCCTCGTTCTGTATCGCTTTCATTTCAGTCTGTTTTCTTGTGTTCCAATAAAGTTGCAGTACAATTCTGTTGCCCAAATGTTTGATGTGTTACTTACAATTGACAGGTCCTTTAAACTACTGGAAGAGGAACCATCAGAGATGCTAAGGCAACAGACCAATTGATATCTCGTTGCCCTAGTTTGGATCATCACAATGCAAGGGCAGAGGAATTCTATGGAGCATTATGCTGATGTTTTTGGATTCGACATTGCATCTAGTTCAGGCAACCCTGTGATGGACCAGCAGTCATATTGGAATAATGTTCTTGGATCAGTAGAATCACAGAATCTTCAAGGTTATCAGATGAATCACAGTGATGCCACCATGCCATATGGAAATGAGGCACAGCAAGATGGTACATTTCTTGGTTTCTGGGAATCAGGCGAAGCAAGTTCAAGTGGCAGCGCACTAAACTATGGCAGCTCTAACAATGTCAAAACAGAGCATCTTAACATTGGCGGTGGACTGAGGATTGGTGAAAGGCGGCTGGTAGCTGACAATGGCATTTCTCTGGATGTGGATATCAACCTTAATGCCAACGTTAACGATCTATGTGGTCAAAGTTCAAATGTTAACTGTACCTCTCAAGGTCCTGAGCAGTATGGTGGCAGTGATCGTAATGGTATAAATTCTCAGCCATCTGACCTGAGATTACACCCATACAGGACATTCCTGCTAGGTGCAGAGCAAGCAGACTCTTTTACTTTGAATCCTAGTGAAAACCCTTTGGGTGATTTTTCATTAATGCAAGAAAGCATTGATCAAAGACCAGGTAGTTCCCTGGATGGTCGCCGGCTAGCGTGCAAGAGAAAAAATATTGAAGGAGCCAATGGCCAGAGTTCAGCAGGTGCTAGCACAAGTTTTTCCCACAGGAATGATAATGCTTTCCATAACATTGCTTCTTCAAGTTACAATCCTACACCTATCAGAAATTCGTCCTCTCCCAATTGCTTGCCAGTTCCAAGTTCTATTGAGGATCAACTCCCACGATATGGAACTAATGCAGGGATCTCAGCCGGTACCTATGACATTAATGGAGTGGTCAACAATGCTGGGAATTCGCAGAGAAGTTTCCGGGCAAGAACTACCACGTCTCAACAGATTGCTCCCTGTAGTGTATGGCCTTCTTCAAATGCAATAAGGCTTTCTAATTCATGGAATCACCAGCCACCTCATTTTCAAAGTGCATTTGATGATCCCCAGGAGGTTATTCCTGTGGCCAGCAGCCTCAACTTGCAATACCAGCATCCAGTGAATGTTC
This sequence comes from Miscanthus floridulus, assembly GCF_019320115.1. Taxonomy (NCBI): domain Eukaryota; kingdom Viridiplantae; phylum Streptophyta; class Magnoliopsida; order Poales; family Poaceae; genus Miscanthus; species Miscanthus floridulus. The sequence goes on from NC_089591.1 coordinate 77,086,844, forward strand.
CTGGTGTGCCACAGGCGGCAAACCGTTTCACTGGCCATGGAGCTTCATCATCGAGAGCTGGCAGTTTGGAGAACAGAATTCTTGGTAGTGAAGACGTTCCTAGGAGGAATGTGGTGCCTACCAACTACTCTGATTTAGTTCCCCCATCTGCAGTAGACCTGAGACGTTTGGTGCCAGAACCATCTAATTGGAGTTCTGATGTCCGAGGCACTGCAATATCAGGAAGTATTCCTCCTGTATCAAGAGCTAATAACAGTTCAACCTTCAATCCACCAGCAGGATTCAATCACCAAAACCTCACCAGACGCCATCCTCGAAACTTGTCAGAGGTAAATTTTGCTCCATTTTTCGCATTTTGGTTTTCAGTTTGATTGCTTGTCTTGTCAGATGGCATACTTGAAATTTGATAGAACATCTTCTCGATTTGATCTTTTATTGTCTTATAGGAGATTGGTCGTCTATCTGGAGCACTCCGCAGCCATCAACCCCCACGCTTAAGGTCAGGGTTTCTGTTGGAGCGCCAGGGCGATGGTGTTTGGGGTGTTCCTTCATCAACAAGGGATAGGGAAGGAAGAAGGTTAATGGAGGTATGTTGATCGGTTTCTGTTCGTTCTCCTGAAGAACAAAAGACAAAAATGGTTTGTAGCATCCACTTGGAAACATAAAAGTGCATCATTATCAGGCGTTTTTGTGTGACAGCAAATATTACACTAGATCAACCTCGATTTTATAAATTTCTGCTTGTAACGGCCCCCCCTTGTTTTCAGCTCTCCTTGTCATTTTTGTGTTTGTCTATCTAAGCAAGCCACCCTAGCTATTCCCAGACAAAATTGTTAGAAGCTGCTCCTACTCAAAATCGAAATGCTTTATTTCATTTTGTTTGTGCACTTCATGATCCCTAATTCAATCTAGCATGCTTCTTCATACCCCTGCAACTCTTGAAATACTGAAATGTTTTTTATCATTTATTTTCAAATATTATCACACTGCCAGTTGATGCACCTTTTCGTTTGTTTTTCTTAGACATTTTGACTACTATAGTTATAGAGATGGGGGCAAAGTTCATTTTTACAGCCACAATAAACTTGAACCTTAATGATCTATTTCACCGTATGTTTGTATGCCAAATATTGTGCTATTGTTATCCCTTTTCTTCCGTAGCCTTGCTTGTTCTTGCATGCGTTAACTACTGTGACAATCATGTAAAGGTGCATGGTTCATTGTCTGATGGCAATCCATAGAGTTCTAACTTCTTTACTTGTCAACAGATCCGGAATGCACTTGAAATGATTCATAGAGGGGAGAATGTAAGGCTCGAGGTCAGTACCAGCAATATTCATCTGAGTTTCTTAACTCAATTTGCTACCATTATTTCTATATTCCACCAAAGTAAAATTGTTCTTTGAACGTGGTTAACATATGAGTTATGACCGGCTGGTTAGTAGGATCATCCTTCAGCCTAACATTGTGTTAAATTTGCCAGCCTGTGGTACCCTGTAACTTAAGAAAATAGAGTAGTAAAAAAAATACATGACTATAATTGTAGCATACCTACAGCGGACAACTAAGGACTGATATCAACTACCCCGTAAGTTTAAGCATACAAGGGAAACACAGATACAAGTGAAAATGAATTACCTACTCTGATCTACTGTAGTCCAAAACCACCACACATTTATTAAGTGGCTGAAGGTTTTATTCTTAATTTGCTTAAAATAAACAAGTCAAGATATACCGATATGAAATGTCAGGAGTTGTCCTAAGATAGAAAGTTCTTGGATGCCACGAGTATACAGCATGAACAACTAATAAAACTGAATGAATTCAAAAGTTATTTTCGATGCCCTTGAGTTTTTACCTGCTAGTTATTGAGGGATTTCCTTCTTACTTCAAATGTATTCTTGAACAGTCTATCTTCTATGGGGGCGTTGACATTCACGACAGACATAGGGACATGCGCCTTGATATTGACAATATGTCCTATGAGGTTTGTTTTCCTTAGTGAAGCATTACCTTCATCTTTGCCAATCTAAAATCTAATCCAAGATGGCTGCCCTACTTTCAGGAACTATTAGCACTTGAGGAAAGAATAGGAAATGTTAGCACTGGCCTCAGCGAGGAAGCTGTGATAAAGTTGCTCAAACAAAGGAAATTTTCATCTTGGAGACTAAAAGCATCTTTGGACCCTGAACCATGTTGTATCTGCCAGGTATTTCATATACTCCCAACCTTCTCAGAACTCAGGCCTTGTTCAGTTGGCCATAAGTATTTCAGTCGGATACACCAATCACATTAAATGATTGAAGTACGTGCAATTTGTCGTCTCAAATTATGGTGATTGAGCATTCAGCTGGGTCACATAAGCCATCATGTGTACAAAGAAATGCAGCATCTAACAAAATTGGTGCACAAAGATTAGAATGGCAAGTTAAAACTAAAGTTTCCAAGCTTGTCTACTTATACCATCTAGGTCTCCAAAGGAAAATCCTATTCTGGTAGTCTGTGGATTTCTATTAATTAACGCTTTGAAGTTGTGGAATTAAGAATATATGTCTTGTCCCTTGATCTTGATTTCTAGTGTCTCAGGAAAGATTTACAATCTATCTCTAGCATGACTGATAGCATAGAAGTAAGTATAATGTGTGGGATTATTTGCATTGAACCTCTCAAGCGAAATACTTAGAGTACATCGATTTGGAGGGCAAGATGCCTCTCCGGATACATATGTCAGTACATGATTACAATATCCTAACTACCAAATATACTAACACTAGGTTCTAGTGGGGACTTGGATTCAGACCCAAACTGTTAAACTTTTTTAAGGGGGGACCAATCAACAATAACATCAACTCTGTCAACAAAACTTGTAGCAGAAAGATGTCTATTTATCAGGATTTCCAGCAATGTTGTAAATCATATCAGTATCTGTTATCTGGTGTGAATTTATTTGTTTTTTCCTGTAAACATGTCCCTGTGACACCTAGTGTTATAAAGCAATGAAATAGTACTATAGTAGTAGTTGAACAAGGCTAATATTTACTTATGTTCTTTTTTCCCTATCCAAGAGGAGTATGTTGCTAATATATACTTGTGTTCTTTCTCGCTATCCAGGAGGAGTACGTTGATGGAGACGATCTTGGGAGGCTGGACTGCGGGCACGACTTCCATGCTGTCTGCATCAAGCAATGGCTGGTGGTGAAGAACGTGTGCCCCATCTGCAAAAACACCGCTTTGAAGACCTGAAACCGAACAGAGCCCCATGTTCTATGTTCTTCATTCGATCGATCGCAAGATCATTTACCGATTCATATTACTGTGCTTTTTTGGTTGGGAAAATTTTGCCATTCACCTGCAATTGGGAAAGAAAAAGAGAGAGAGGATGCGGTCCCTGTAAACTGCTGCTGCAGTAAATAATCCCTGGAATTGTCTCCCTGCATTTAACCAAATATTTATGGCTGTTATAATGGATGTCGTATCGTAGGATTAAAACCTGAAAGAGAGCCTGTTGCCACCACCTGCCATAATTCTGCTTGATCTGGATAATCACGTGCTGCCGTGCTGGTGCGGTGCGGACGCTCACAACGCCTGTTTTTTTTTCCAGGAAGCATGCTGCCCTGCGTTCAGATTCATCTTGGTGGCTGTTTAGTTTCCAAAATTTTGCAAAGATTTTTTAAGATTTTCCGTCACATCGAATCTTTAGATGTATGCATGAAGCATTAAATATAAATAAAAAATAAAACTAATTACACAGTTTAGACGAAATTCACGAGGCGAATCTTTTAATTATAATTAGATTATGATTGGATACTAATTGTTAAATAACAATAAAATGCTACAGTAGCTTTAAAAAAATTTCAACTAAACGAGGCAATGTTTGAGAAGTCAATGAAACAAGGCACGGCCTTGCGGCCGCGGGGGTGGGTTTGGATGGATCCCATGCGTTCGTTGCACTTGCATCTGTTCCTTGTCGGCGTCAGGCGCCGGCCGTGCCGCGATCAACCGGCACGCAACTCCTCGGCCGGCGGCTCGGCGCCGTCGCTGTCCACCCAGGCGAGTCTTCGGTCTTCTCGTCCGGTGGCTGGCTGACAAGCTTTGTGGGACGGCTTCCGTCGTGGCCACACGCTGGCGGTGCGATCGACGAACACGGCTCGATCTGATGGGTACCCGCCGCGCCCGACGCCGGACAACTGGCAGGGGAGCAGCCAGTGACGGCTCGCTTCAGAGTCGAGTCGCTGTACATTCGGCGGCAGGGTACCATCTCCGTTCGCCTAGTCTCGTCTCCCTGAAAGTGTGGCTGTTTTAGAGCTGCAGGGATCTGAATCTTCTAGAACTTTCTGAAGATCGATGTCTTGTATTCAGAGCTCTGAAAACTCAGTTTCGGTTTTCTGAAAAAATAAAATCTGAAGCTTATCAATCGATGGGATAGTTAAATGGGCTCGGTCTATTTTATACTGGGCCTTGGCTCCTCCTGAGAACCCAAACAGACCCAATTCTGTCGGCAACCGTCCCATCGAAATCCGACGGCTGAGAGGTCCGTCACAACACGACGGCGGACTTTGTGTGCGGCTGACGGGATGAGGTGGCTGCTGCTGAGTGCTGAGGCCGTTTGGACGCAACGCGGAAACCCGTTGGTTGACACGGTGGCGTGCTGGTCTGCTGGATGCCGTGTTGGGTGTGATTGGGGTTGGTCGAGGGCTGCCAAAGTGGCCGAAAAGGGCGGCGATGCCCACAAACGGCAGCTGCAGGTCGCCTTCCGGCATGCATTTCCCTTCTCACTCGGCGCAAGTGCAAGAATAGCTTAGACTAGTCGTCCGGATGGTGGAGCTCTCTGGACTGGACAGCTATATGAGGGGTGGAAAAATATGCGATGGAGGAACGAATCATACCGACGTTCTGAATTTAGAATCATCAATCAACCCGAACCGAAATTCCTGTATACTTTAAAGCGCCTCTTTTTATCTCTCTCTCGAAAGAGGCAGAATTTTTGCGGTCCAGGATGCATGGTTGCGCTTGCACGGGCTAGGAGCAGAGAGTACACGACCTAAGAAATGGCAGGTCACTGTAGTCCCCCGACACTACTATCTATGAGAAGTAGCAGGCAGGTCCGTCGCTGAAACCGCCTCGCTGTCGTCCCTGCTGCTCCGGACCATCATTACTGCCGGCATGTGCCGATGCATGCATCGCGCGCGCTAGCCTCCCCGCCTTCTCCTTCGCCGTCCAGACCCATGGAAATCACGCACGCACGGCCGCACGCACGACAGTTGGTCAGCTGCCAGTTGCCACCGGCGGGCGGGGGCCGTGCAGAGCCTCCTATCCGCATCCATCCTCGGATGCACGGCGAGATTCTTCCCAGGCCCCAGAGCATGAGCTGCCTGAAAACCATGACGAGGGCGTGACGATGGGATTCCTTTGAATGCTGGCTGCAGCCTGCTCGTGCTCGGTGGCGGCTGGCGCCGGCGTTGAGCTGCCAGAGCTACAGCTACTTGTCATGCGCACAGCGCGACTGCGATCACGCATGATGACGTGCGCCTTTCCCACCACTTCCCTTTCCGATGTGGTGGCCTAACACCCACCCAACCCAAACCGGAACCCAACGCGACGACGCATCACGCAGCGCGATTAGTAGTGGAGTACTAATCGCTGCTGCTTATCTACTCGGAAACAAGCAAAAGAGATAAGGGAGGGGGAGAGACGAGGATGATGACTTGTTTTTCTTATCAATCACGGTTACAGCTGTCCTTGACATTTGGAAAGACCGCCACTTGTGGCCGCCGCCTCCGCCTGCCCGCCCGCCCGCCCCAGCTGCGTGCCCTCCCCCTCGTGCTTATCCACAACGTATCGAAAACCCTCACCGCCCGACCGCCGACCATCCAGTCCAGTCGCCGAGGACGACGGAGACGGACGGGTAGGCAGGCGGCCGGGTCAGCTGGATCGTCGTACGTACGTGGAGACGGGGACGACAGCGGCATGCTGTGCTGGGCGTCGTCGCGGGAATGGGAACAACCGAATGAACCGATAACGGACGTCGTCGTTGACGTTGAGCCTTGCGATGTCGCTCGCTTGTCACTCGGCGTCGGAGCTCTCGGGGCTCGGCGCCCGGTTTAGATCCGGGTTCTTCACGCGCCCGCTCCACGCCGGCCGCTGCGGCGGCTGCGGCTTCTGCTCCTGCTCTTTCCTCCGCGTGCGCGTGGACACGCAGCTGCGGGAGGTGGTGGTGGTGGTGGTGCCTCTGGCGCTCGCGGTGGTGCGGCGGTGGGACCATCATGCCGGTCTGCAGCGCGTCCACGCGAGACCCCACCTCGATGGCCTTCTTCCGGATGGACGCCGCGGACAGCGTGCCTGCGCCGCCGCTGCCGTCGGCGGTGTCGGGCTCCCCGTCCCCGCCCCCGCCGCCCTCCGACAGCGCCAGCGATGGGATCTCGTCGGGGAAGTTGAGCCGCGCGGACCGGCCGCGCAGGTAGAACACGGCCGTGTCGTAGGCGCGCGCCGCCGCCACGGCCGTGGCGTAGGACCCCAGCCAGATGCGCGTGCGCTTGTGCGGCTCCCGGATCTCCGCCACCCACTTGCCCCACTTGCGCATGCGCACGCCGCGGTACTGCCGCCGCGGCTGCATCTGCTGCTGGTGGTGCTGGTGCGCCGGTCCCAGCTGCGGCGCTGACGCGCCCGCCGCCGCCGCCATCGCCGCCTGCTCCGCCTCCATCTTCACCGCGGCGGCCGCGGCGGCCGCCAGAGGAGCCATGGCTGCGGCTGCGGCTGCGGCTGCTGCCGCCGCGGCCGCCGCCGACGCCGCCGACTCCTCGCTGGAAGACCGGTACTCGCCCTGCATGAGCATCCGCTGCCGCTTCTCTCTCTCTCTCTCGCTCTCGCCTGCGGCCCTGCTGAGGGCGGCTGAGGGAGGGTTGTGCAGGCAGGCAGGTGCAGTAGCAGCAGTGGGTATCGGCAGCTGCTTTGGGCGGTGGCGTGGTTTTCTTGGCTTCCCTCCCTCCCTCTGGACTATCTATTTGCTGGTCGAGTATTTGTATTGGGATTTTGTGGGTGGAGGGGGGTATGATTAGAGCTTGGTTGGGATAATCATCATAAAATAGCGCGGGGGATGGGAAGACGGCGTCGACTGTACTGTGCTGTTTGGAAGGGATCGAGCCCTCACCGGCACACAAATTGTTAGGTCCACCGGCTAGCTTGCATCCGGACGTCGGACAGCTCCATGCCATGCGATGCTTGCTATCTATCCGGACCGGAATGGGCGACACCTGACCTGGGCAAACAATTTTATGTTGACACTAGGTGCACTTATTAGGGAAACATACTTGTCAATATATTATAGGCTACTGTTGTGCAGCCAGTATCAAAATCATGGCTTCAAACTATGTTCTCGCTTATTCGTCCCAGTTTGCTTAAACTTATCAGCCCGGCTTATCAGATGTGATATAATATTTTCTCTCTCACAACAAATCAGTATTAGCTGGTTTATCGGCCACAGCTTCAAAATCTAGAAGAGCTGTGCACGGAAGCATCCGCGCATGGACATGCAAAAGCTTACGTGCTGGGCACACGCTTTAATTGCGTCATTATTGGAGTATGCAAACAACGACAATTTATATAGACAAAAAAGTCAAGATAATGTCAATAATTATTTCCCGTGGATATGAGCATCTTGTTGTTGTCACAATCCACCCGCTCTTTGTTCATCACCAACCCTCGTGCACACCTGTCGCCTCATCGAAACGCTGCTGACCTCGCTCAAGACTTTGACACCGCGCGCCTACCACCAGTAAAACTCGATTCAACTGCGCGTGCTTGCCACCTAGTTTAACACTAGCTCCCAAGACAAAATGCGTGACGGATTGACCTACGTGCGTTTGGCTGTTGGAAGAAGGAATGTCGTCTGCTGGGCGATATTTCGATGATCGATCTCGATCGGCCGAGAGGAGAGGCTATCCGGACTCCGGAGCCGTCAGTTCACACACCATACAAATTAAAACCTGATCGATGATGTATGGTGTCGCGGTTTGAAACTTTGGTTTGAAGCTATGCAGTCCGCAGCCAATACTTTATGCAACATGAGACTCTCCCGATAATTGCTTTCTTTTTAGGTGGGCAAATGGGGCGCCAGCGGGCAGCCGCCGTCCGCCGACCCGCGCGCCGCTCGCGTGCATAATTGCTGCGGGAATAGCTGGCCCGGCTTTCAAATCATGCAAATCCAATAAGCGGGCGGAGCGAGCTGGACTGGACCGCCGGGGACGTACCAGACCGGACCTGCTCTCGAGACGTCAAGGCATCGTGGCCCCCGCGCGGGGATTCGAGCTTGTCCAGCCAGCCATCCGGGCCGCTGCTGCGAATGCTGGTGAGCTAGCTGCTGTGCGATGCTATGCAGTGCAGGTACGCTTACGTACCCATCATCAGCGCCAGCAAGCTCGTCGTCGGCAGGTCGTACGTGCAGCTGCACGTTCGGTGCTAGCGAGGACTAGTGGACGACGGCGTAGGCAGGCGCGCGGCCGTGGATGGATGCGTGCGTGCGTGGGCGCGCGCGTGTGGCCCGGTTCGCGCGGACACCGGACAGTGGGGTTGGATCCAGCGGCGGCAGCACAGGGACGGCCAACACGACGTGTCGCTGGCGCGCGGCCGGCCGGGGGCCATGGGCCGATCAAAAGGAGGGGCTGGACCACACGCACGAAGCTCGAGCTCGATAGGTGGACAATAACGTTGTACTACGAGCGGTGTAGCCTGCTACTGCCAGGCGCCGGTAGGGTAGCTCAACCTCGATCGCGCGAGCTAGGCCATGTTTAGATTGTAAAAAATTTTAACTCGATGAATAGTAGCACTTTCGTCTTATTTGGTAAATATTATCTAATCATGGACCAACTAAGCTCAAAAGATTCATCTCGTGATTTTGAACTAAACTGTGCAATTATTTATTTTTTTTACCTACATTTAATGCTCCATACAAACGGCTAAAAATTGATGTGACGAAAAAAGTGAAAAAACTTAGAATTTAAAGGTGATCTAAACAAGACCCAGCTTGGTAGTAGCAGGGAAGTACTTGGATTTTTTTTCTGGACAGACGGAGTAGGCTGCTAGTGCGGTGCATGCATGCATCGGCCCGGCCGGATGATCCACCGTACCCGGTGAGGGCAGTGGCAGTAGGATCTTTATCCCAAAGTCTAGATGCGACTCCTCTGTTCAGGTCGAGGAAAAGGCGAGCGGGTACCATGCGTGAAAGGGCCTTTCCGTTGCGGGTTTGCCGTGGCGGATGCCAGCAGCACGCGCGGAAATAGACGCCTCTCGGCTCTGCGCCCTTACCGCTGCTGCCTTTTTTTTTTTTTTTAAACGGTATTATATCACTTTCGTCATTATTTGGTAATTAGTGTTCAATCATAGTCTAATTAGGCTTAAAAGATTCGTCTCATAAATTTCGTCTAAACTATGTAATTAGTTTTATTTTTTATTTATATTTAATGCTTCATGCATGCGTCCAAAGATTCGATGTGACGGGAGGATCTTGAAAAATTTTGTAAAATTTTGGGAACTAAACATGCACTTGGTCTTATGCGGAATCTAGTGTAGCCGGTGATACTCTGCCCTTAAGTAAGGGGGGCCTGGTTTAGCCGGTGATACTCTGCCCTTAAGTAAGGGAGGCCTGTGCGGATCCTGGCTTTACGACTAGAATGGGCCATTAGATAGGAGAGACCAACAGGATAAAGACTATGGCTCCGTTTGCGTGTCCTTAAACCTAGTTTGATTCGTTTTTTTTTCTTCATCCGGAACAGTATTTTTCTCTCACAAATTCCTCCAGATTCCTCCAAAGCGAACGGGACCTACGACATGTCTGGATGAGCTATGTAAGAGGGCCTAGTTTAAATACCTCGTCGTCGCGTCCGCGCACTGCTGCCCTGCCTCGCGTTGCCGCTACCGACGCCACCGCGACGCCGTGTGCACGTGGGTTGTCCCGGCTGCACTCGCGCCATCGCCTCGCCTTAATGGCGCTGCGGCCGCGTAGGCCGTGCCCCCACTTGCCTCCCCGCGCGCACGTATTCTGGTCGCGTGTCGCGTAGCGAGTGCGCAGACACGATCGTGAGTCCAACCGACCGCTAGCTACCAAGGTGAGGAAAGCCAAAGCTCGGACATGTCCCTCTGTTGCCGCCGTCGGAGCTGCGCTAGCACGTTGGACAGCGAGAGGTCATCTCCAATGAATTCCGCCCGTCTACGGCCCCGCCAGTGAGTTCTCCAGTTGCCCAACCCCACCCAGCCATGAAGCACGCACTGCCAAGCTTCAACTTGGAGTTTTCCCCGCCGTCGGGCCGACGATCGGCCGTGGTCGAGAGCAGTCCTCCTACCGTCATCCCGAACCAATTCACCTGCACCACTAGCTTCGCCTTGACTCCCTCTTCACCCTGCGCGCCTTAGTCGAACCGCTACTGCCTTCCCGTCGTCGACTTTGGAAATTAATATAAAATAATGTAGGTGTCCAAAAATTATTGAACAAATTTTGTTAGGTTTCTAAAACTGTGATCTATCTGTTAGTGTATTTAGTTCATATTTATGTGTTGACACTAGGAGCTATTAAATTGTTTGAGAGTGCTTAATATTATTAAGTTAATCATTGTAGCAATTTTTGTAGTAAATTGGTGATATCTTTAGTCCTGAAATTTTTATAGTAGCTTCATTGTATTATTATGTGCTTACTGTAATTTTTATAGCCTTAGAATAGACAAAGCATTAGGCTACTGAAAGCTCTAGTTTGATTTTGGTGAATTAATAAAACCCTAAGTGCAAACCTAGTTTATCAAAGTGATTATGAGATAGGTGACACATTCTAAGTGGTGGAGCAAATGAAGATCATGACATGATGATGGTGATGCCATGGTGATGATCAAGTGCTTGGACCTGAAAAGAAGAAATAGAGAAACAAAAGGCTCAAGGCAAAGGTATAAGTAGTAGGAGCCATTTTATTTCGATGATCAAGACAATTAGCGAGTGTGATCAAATTTATGTTCAATAGCCGTACTATTAAGAGGGGTGAAACTCGTATCAAAGTGCCACTAGATGCTCTAACTCATTGCATATGCATTTAGGATCTAGTGGAGTGCTAACACCCTTGAAAACATTTGTGAAAATATGCTAACACACATGCACAAAGGTGATAAACATTGTCTTTAGCACCTGGGAGTAAGGGTTCAAAACTTCACCGGCGCCCTCTACAGAAAAGACAGGGTTTCACAGAGTGCACCGGACGCTGGTCACGCAGTGACCGAACTCTGACCCTGTGTCCGGTCAGTAGCAGCGGTGAGCACACGGTCTTGGTCTCATGATCGGATGCTGGCGTGAAGAGTGATCGGACGCTCAGGGCCCATGTCTGGTCAGTGCTGACGTACGCGGACGTGGTAGCGTGAGGAATAGCTGTGACGCGTGGTAGTTAGAGAATGACCGGACTCAGGTGCTACGTCCGGTCGCAAAACAAAAGTTTAGGGAGCTCTCTGGAAACGACCAGACTCTGGCTGGTCTGCCTTCGGTTGCTTATAATTGATCACGTCCGGTCATGAATAGAACCTTACTGAAAGTGACCGGACGCTAGGCGATTGTGCGTCCGATCCTACACTGTAGTGCATCCGGTCACAACTTATGTGCACTGATGACCATTGAGATCGAGCAATCAGCGTTTGAAGCCGATGCCACGTGGCATGCATCGCGCGACCGGATGTTGGGGTCCTGTGTCCGGTCAAACTGACCAGTGCGTCCGGTCACCCTGATTTTTCTATGAACAGATGAGCCAATGACTCTATTCGTGGGGGCTCTCTATTTATGCACCATGGACAGCTCAAGTTCATTCTCTTGGCCATTTACATTGATATAGTAACCTTGTGAGCTTAGCTAAAGCCCTCCCACTTATCTCCATCATTGATTCATCATCTTTGTGAGATTGAGAGTGAATCCAAGTGCATTTCTTGAGTGTTTGCATCTAGCGACACTTGGTGTTCATGTTTCGCTGTGGGATTCATTTGTTACTCTTGGTGGTTGCCGCCACCTAGATGCCTTGGAGCAGCAAGGATCATCGAGCGGAGGTTGATGATTGTCTCTGGCTTCGATTGTGGTGATTGTGAGGGGTTCTTGACCTTTCCCCGGCGGAAAGCCAAAAAGTACTTTAGTAAATTGCTCGTGGCTTGCGTGATCCTTATCTTGTGTTGGTTGTGTGGCACTCTTTTGAGGGTTTGACGTGTGATGCCAGTTAGCACATGAACCTCCAAGTGAGTGAATCGTCACAACGAGGACTAGCTTGCCGGCAAGCAAGTGAACCTCAGGTAAAAAATTATTGTGTCATCAATTGATTCTTAGGTGATTGGTCTTCATTGGTATTCATTCTTGTGATTGATTGGTTCATTCCTTGACTCAGCGATATAACCATCTTACTCTCTCTCTCTCTCTCTCTACATTTTAATTACTTTCATGATAAAAATGATGAAAGGAAAATGGAGACCGGACAGGGATATGGTATGGGTATTGGTGGGTGTAATGAGTTATGTCACATGGCCATGGGCTTAGCTTGGTTACACTGTTTTTCCTATCCGTGTTGATTGAGGACCGTTCATTGCTGTGGATGGTAGCTACGTCATAGACTTTTTATCCTGAGCACATACTTGCTTATGGGAGCGGGAAGGCTCATTACGCTCTTGTCATGGGTTCTAGCTCTTTTCGGACTGACTTGATTAGAGGAAGGGAAAGGTGGAGGTCTAAGCACCATGTTGAGACGGGGTCTCAAATGTGGAGGCTTGGAGTCCAAGTTTGATAGGGAGCTAGACCTCTCGACAGGAGTGGAATGGGTTGGTCTTGTTTGTGCCTGCGGTACAAACATGATGTGTATTTTGGGGTACCTAGCTGGGATGCATTGTTTCACTGTCGGGTTCATAAACCCGAGGGACCTCATGGACTGGCTTCCCAGCAAAGGCTCGCCTCAACCAACAATGTCATGAACCAACGTGCAACTCTTGGGCCGGCCCAAGTACCTAAATAGCAGGCCAGATGGGCGATCTAATTTCCGACCGGAAGGCCAGGCCAAGGAGGAACGACGCCCGGTTCTGACTCCGGCCCACCTCTCCAACCGGAGCACTCGCTTCGGTCTCTAGCCCACCTTCGGATGGCCTCTCCGACCGGAAGGCCTAGCGAAAACACCACTTCCGACTCTGACCCACTTCTCCGATAGGGAAAGCATCAAACCCTTGCTTACAACTCCTCTCCAACTAGCGCAATCAGAGCTAACTAGGACCAACCGACTGGGGATGCTTGCTCGGTAAGGAGTAGGAAACAGACTGACAAAGTAAGACAGCACACTCAAGTCAACCGCAATACCGAGGACCGTACCCTATACACCTACAGGACAGTACCCTGCGACCTCCCTAATATGATAGAACCCAAGTAGTGTTGTGGGCGCTGACATTTTCTCCTACAGTGTTGTGGGTGCCATCAACTCCCATACCAGACAAAAACGGAAAGGCTCCCCCACGTGCCTCTGAGGCAGTCGGTAGTGTTGTGGGCGCCGACATTTACCGTACCAGACGAATATGGTAAAACCCTTTACATGCCTCTAGGTATCAACAATATGGTAGGCACCGAGATCTGTCATACCTAAAGAAGACGACACAACCTCCCACATATGTCTGACTTTCAACAGTATTGTGGGCGCCTGTCATCATCTTGTACCCACAGGCATAGGTAGCAAGACTTAGTGGCATACATACTCTCTCTCTCTCTCTCACTTGTAAGGCCATCCCCATCATCTATAAAAGGGGATGCGCTCTCTCCCAAAAGATAGTTCATTATGATCGATTAGTTTTACTAGTTCACAACAACAGAACCACCAGGTTCAAACCGCAAGCACACGCTGGAACACTTAGCACATAGCAGAGCTCCCGTCACTCTGGGCCCCTCTGACTAGAGTTCGACCGGACCTCTTGTACCCTCCATCTTTCTCCTTCTCGTTTGTAACCCCACTGTAAACTTTGAGCACCTGGGCTCAAGAATAAAGTCATCGACTGACTCAAACTGGATGTAGGGCATGTTGCCTGAACTAGTATAAACCCTATGTCATTGAGTGCTAGGCCATCTCCGATCACAACGTATGGTAAAACTATAAATATTTACGTGTTGGTCACTTTCTGCACCGATATTCACGAATCGCCGTTTCTGTGAGACGGTACGACTTGGCTATGGTCTAGCACCGTAATAAGAATTGGAAGGTGAAAGATGGTAAAATGGTTCTGATTGCTCAACCCTTGCTTGAAAGTAGAACATGTGCTTACTTAGAATGGTTAGCTAATGAAGTAATGATGACTGCTAATTAAACTTGTTCTTAAGAACATACTTCTAGTAATGTTTTTCGCAAACAAAAAGAAAACAACAAACCCATATTGCATATCATACCCCTTGGAGTCGGAAAATTATTCCCACTAGTCGGGTAAGTCTTGTGAGTACATTGTGTACTTAGGGTTTATTTTACTCTATTGCAGGTGTAGCTTGAGGAGTAGCTCTTGTGTGAAGGATTCTTCTAGGTGGGCACAAACAGATCCTTGTATCATTTCCGCTAGATGTTTATTTTCATTCTGTTGTTTAATTATCGCACTCTGAACCCTGGTATTATAATAAATAATTTCTAAGAACTCTTATTGTATGAGATGGACTAAGTATTGTAAGCTCATACTCATTATTAGATTCTAGAGGTAAAACGTGGATTGATTTGAGTTCTTCCGTGGGTTGTGGTCGATGGAACTTTCTGATGTAGCTAACTTTCGAGATGCTTAGTGTCTAGTGGAAGACGAGTGTCTCCGAAAACGTGTTACTTTGGGTGGTTCTACCACAGGTGGTATCAAAGCCAATAATGAGTCTACGAGTTTAAAAACTCTTTTCAAAACCTAAAATTTGGCCAAAAAAGCTTTACGAAAAGTAGGATGCGATAAATTACGTAAATAAGTATAAGCCCTAGTAATATGGTCTATCTAGGATAGCGGCACTGATTGTATCTAATCAATCTTCTATAGGTATACTAACCTGCGTTGCGTAAGAATCGTTTAGCGTACGGGAAGTGAGTGTACGCTGTGCCAAAAATTATATGCAAATGCCACTATATTCTGGCTTGAGCGAACGAATAGGTTGATCCATGCATCATGAAAAGAGAATCTTGCTTAAACTAAACTCCCCCACACGTATAATTTTGGGTAGTAAATTGATAGGACAATAAATAAAGAGAAATGCTTTAACTCTTAAGGAAAAGTTCTTGCTTGTAACCTTTTATTGGGCCATATCATTTCTCTAGCTGTTTGCTTCTAAGTATGGAGGCCTGGTGTGGTAGAACCGCCTAATCTAATGCACCCAAAGGAGAACACTAAGCACCCAAAGGAGAACATTAAATTACTCGGTTCCATCGGGCACACCCCAGGGGAGAACCCAAAAAATCCATATTTTCGCCATCAGGATCACAAATGAGAGAATAAAGTTTACATCATTCTTAACCATTTCTTACATCACTTTTAATACAATATCAGAGTATAATATTTGTTAATATAATAGCGGAATGAAATCATGTTATCAGAGTTATAAACAATTTAATTGAACAGTGGAATAGAAACATGTGAATAGAGTTACAGCGGAAATAAACAACTATTAATGACATGATGAAGTGTCGATATATAGACTACGACAATAGATTATGAAACTTTCGTTTATAAAAGTATTTGGTGAGAGTTATAAATAACAACTACGATCGCAGCGTAAAGGAAATCCTCTCTGAGCCCACTAGGAGGAATCCACACACAAAGGTCAGCTCAAGCCTCCACCTGTTACCTGCAATAGGAGAAATAAAACCCCGAGTACTCAATTGTACTCAGCAAGACTTACCCGATAGGAGAAAAGAAAAGACTCCAAGGATATGCAAGACAATCTAGCTTATGGGTTTATTGCATTTGCAGGAAGCATTACTAAGCGTGCGTCCTTATGTTCAATTTTTATTAATAGTCGCATTGGTTCATTAACTAACCATTCTATGTAAGCACATGTGCTATTTTCAAGCAGGTGGTAAGCAATCAGATTTCCTTTGTCCATCTTTCATCTTTCAGTTCTTACTACGTTGCTAAACCGTTGACAAGCCATACTAGATCGCCCGGTGATTCGTGAATCAATACCCCCAGCTGGGTACCCTGAAAACACACGCCCCGCTTGTAACCTGGGCACAAGCAGGACCAACCCATCACTCTCCTGTCCTAGGTGTCCAGGTCCCTATCCAAACTGAGACTCCAAGCCCCCGCCCTTGAGTCCCGGACTCAGTGTGGTGTAAGGACCTCCTCCACCAAACTAAAACCCTGACAGTTGGTCCAGAAAGAGCTGGATCCGCGACAAGAGAGCAACAAGTCTTCCAAGCGCCCATACACAAGTATATGCTCGGGATAATAAGTCTGTGACCTACCTAGAGTCTTATGCAACGATCGGTCCTTAACGACCACACAGGGAAAGCAGTATAACCAAGCCATGCCCCGCATCCACGACGACTACAACCTCTTACACCCACCAATACCCAAACCATATCCTTACTCGGTCACCATTTTCCTTTCTACCATTTTTATATTTTCAAGTGATAGTAATCCAATAATATATTTCCTATCTCTCGCGAATGACAGACAATCACTCGACTTCTACCGGAGTCCTGTAGCATAGCATTCTGCATGATCCTGTCATACTAGTAAGACTCATAGGATAAAGATATATATGCAAGTGGGTTTTATTCAACTCCTTAAAACTTAATGCAAAAATATAATTTAAACTACAGAAAAGTAGGTGTTATGCACCGGGGCTTGCCTAGGTAAGATATGTTAAAAGTTAGTATCTACATCTTTAGATCATCCATCATCAACTGGATAGAAAGCCCATTGCATCAACTCCTAGAGAGAATACCCTTACACCATCTTTGGATTCCCCATCATCATTCGATCGGTTCGCTGATCCATCATCGTACCTATATGACATGCATGCGATGCAATGCAAGGATGTAATTAATCAACTACAATCGTGACTCATAAAATACGACGTACGCCTCTCGAGTCAACGAGCTAGTTCTAACGACGTCCATACTTAAGCTACATATACACGTTGTCAGATAAGGCGTTATTTTCCAACAATAATTTTAGTTGTATACACCAAGGTGTTTCTTTATTCTATTCTATCAATTTAATCTTTATTCGCAATCGAATATCATTATCTATTTAGCAAACTAATTATTATTGAGCTACAAAAATTATAGTGAGTAGATAATAATATTAGTAGTTTACTGTCAAATTTTTAGAGTCAACACTATTACCGATTTATCCCGAAAATTCCTACAAGTTCATCTTTTAACAATATTAAGCATGTTAAAATAATTAGAGAAATCCTAAAAACACACCGAACCTATGCGAACAAAATACACTATTAGATAGACCATGATTTTATAAACTCAACAAAACTAGTTTGGCATTTTTATGATTTTTTTGTGATTTTCTATGAATTTTACAAGTTTACTTTTATAAGCTAATTTAGAAATTACCTCAAAATGAAAAGGGCCGATGGCCCTAATTGGCCCAGCAACCCAGGCGAATACGCGGCCCACAGGCTTGCGCACGTGGCCCAGGCGAGGCACGCGGCCAGTAGCTTAGGCGTGTCAGGCGTGACCCAAGCGGCAGGAACCGACTGGCCCACGGGCGCAGGCAATCGGCCAGCCCAACACGCGGCGAGCACGGCCAGAGGCCTAGGCAAACCGGCCCACACGTGGCCTGCTCCCAAATCAGCCTAGCGATTAAGCAATAAGGACCCTATGTCTTCACGAATTTAATCTGCAGTCCCAAGTTTTATTTAACTGAGTCCCGTATTTTGCAAATAAAACCCTGTATAACATATTGGCTTGGACTTATACCCTTCCTTCAACTTCATCAGACAAAGGAGCAGAGGAGGTCCAATCAGGCGCTGCAAGACGTCACCACGGCGACCTCGGAGGCGCACGGCAACGCGGTTGTGGGGCACGGCGGCCAGGTGAGGTGGTGGTGCGAGGCGACGCAGAAGGGCAGCACTGCTGCTGCGGTCCTGCCGAAGGGCGCCCAGAACAGCAGGCCACAACGTGGATGCACAAGAGGCGTAGACGCCGAGGCAGAGCACCGATGCGGCCGCGGGAGACACGGCAACGGCGTTGACCGGGCGTTTGCGCAGCGTGGGGAGGAAGAGAAGGGCACCAACGCTGGAGGCTCTGGCGACCACGGACCGGACACGGTGAGGATAGGGGTGCAGGCGTAAGGAAGGGAGCAGTGCGAGGTCCGGTGTGGCCGTAGAGATGCTGCAGGCATGCGGAACCATGGCACCAACGGCAAGGCGAGCATCTGGTTGTGGTGGTGCCACGGAGGTGGAGGCGGCGGAACAGCATCGCCCGGCGCGGTGGTGGGGCACTATGGCATGGCATGGCGACGCTTGGCTCAGCGAGGCACTACGATTCGGCGCGTGGAAATGGAGACGAAGAAGCGACGCTAGAGGGGGAAAACGACGTGGACCTCGCACGCGGTAGGGAGCTCGACACAACGGTGGTGGAACCCACCAGTGAGGACGCTGCGGGGCGTGATGCTGGCGAGGCCAGACTCCCTAGCATTGGTGAACCAGGCGTGCGGGACACGGGAATGGAATGGCGTTGTGGCTGTGGAGCTGGGACATCAGCTCCTACGCGTTGCATGGCAGCTCGGCGTCGTGGAGCTGCAGGTCTGGTGCGGTGGCGACGCGTGCTGCGGGGAGAAGACATGGGCCAACGCGGAGCTCTAGCGCACGCGTGGAGGAAAAAGAAGAAGAAGAAGGGGGCGAGCATGTGCGACAGAGAGCAGAGGGAGCGGCGCGGGAGCGCCGGTGCAGAGAGCAGCGCACCCAAGGTGTGCCTGGCAGTAGCAAGACCACACGCAGTCGATGAAGGAGGAAGAGGAGGGGCGTTGATGTGCAGGGGAAATGGAAGGAGCCGCGCTGCGGCACGGGGAGGTGGAGCTAGGAGCCACGCGTAGGCTCGTGCACGCGTGCTCGTGCGGTGGCCACCGTCGGTGCGTGGTTATCACCGAACGACGCTGAGGAGCGGTCCTCAAGAAGTGCGCGGCCAGGTGCGGTAGGTGGGTGGTAGCTCAGTAAGGCAATCAGAGACAGAGGGCAGACCTGGACAAGGCGAGGTAGAGACACGGGAATTCGTGAGTTGGAGCTTTGCTCTGGTGGTATGCGGTGCCTGTGCATGTGTACCTGCCCAGCTTTGTCTGCTGCCAACGCTGTATGCATTTACTTGGAGTATGGGGCTCTGAGTTGCTTGTTGTCACATGTATCTATATTTATATATACCTACATGCAAATATATATAACGGTTTACTACTTTAGTCAAATTGCAACGTCTAGCCACAGGAAAAATTCAGCAAGCTCAAATTTAAATTTGATTCAAAAGCTATATATATGTATATCGTGCTATTTATTAATGGATTTTATTTTATTTATGAACATTACTTTTCATGCTTAATCTGATAGAACGAACCGTTTGCTATCGATTGGCCTGAATTATCGTTTGACATTCCTAAATATGTCTACGCCCGGCATGATTTAACTGGAGCATTTACTTAAGTCCGCAAAACTAAGTCACATGATTCGCTTACCTTGTCGAGTACTCTTTAAATAAAAAATTCGAGAAACTTGTTTCGTAAATTTTTACTTAGGCCTAAATCACGGTGCTAAATAAGCTCGTAACACCAGGGGTGTTACAACTGGTCCCTAATGGTGGGTTTTTATCTGTTTATAGATGAACCTGAGGTCTGATTGTAGGAGCACCAGTGCTTGGATGGTCTGTGGTCTTGGTGAAGACCAGGGCAAAAATGGTCATGGCGATGATCATGGCAATGCCAACAGGGAGAGCCATGAGGCCCCACTCCTTGTTCCTCCTCCATCTCCACCATTGCATCCAATGACCCATGCCGAGAAGATGGCTAAGATGTTAGCTGCTTGTCGCGAGTCAGCCTATGCCCTGGAGCTGCTGGCATAGGCAATTGGTGGCATCATCCGTGGAGGCCTCGATGGCAACGATGGGAAAGGGGGTGGTACCCACGGTCTCGAGAGGCCCTGTTCCTATCAGGACTTCTTAGGGACACACTTGCCCACATTCACATCGACTGCGGAGCCTCTGGACGTGGAGCATTGGCTTCGTATTCTGGAGCAGAAGTTTCCGCTACTCAATGTGATGGATGAGCAGAAGGTGCGTTTTGCCACACAATAGCATCTAGGATCTGCTAGTGCTTGGTGGGACACTGTCAACGTCATGTAGCCTATAGACCACCATGTGACTTGATGGGAGTTTACCACTGCTTTCCATCAGTACTATATTCCTACTGGATTGGTGAACAGAAAGTTGTCCGAGTTTCTGGAGCTGGCGCAAGGAAACATGACTCTAATGGAGTATGGAAATAAGTTCAACCACCTTGCATAGTATGCTAGGACTCATGTGGATACTAATTAGAAGAAGATGGCCTATTTTAATCACAGTCTCTCTTTTATCTTGCAAGAGAAGTTGTATAAAAGAGGCTAATGGACCTTTGGAGAATTGATGAATGCTGCTATTGCTATTGAGGGACTTCAGCATGACTCTCAGGCTAAGTGGAAGTGCAAGAGGGTGATCTTTGGATCTTCTAGTCACCCATAGTCTTAGAAAGTACAGGTTGTGAGGAGGGTGTCTTATCACTCTTCGGGAGGACAGCCGTCCTATCAGACTCAGCAGATTCACCAGGCACCACCCACTCAGTACCGTGCACCTACTTAGTAAGTGCATCAACCTCAGAGACAGGGAACAAGTCGAGTGCTTGTTTCAAGTGTAGCAAGAAAGGACACTATGCTCGTGAGTGCCCCCAAAACCAGCTTACTCAGTCTTCTTAGCCTTTGGCCAACTCTCGTCTAGTCAAGAGGACTATCATTAGGAACAAGGTGCCTGTGAGTCGCTCTAGATAGGTTAACTTCACCGAGGCTAAGGAGATTCCATAGGGTGAGCCTATGATGGCTGGTATGTTTACCATTGACGCTCACTCAGCATATGTGTTATTTGATTCTGGTGCATCACATTCATTCATGAGTATGGGGTATGCACAAAGGCACAATATATCTACTATGGCTATTTCTATTGCCTATAGAATTAGAACCCTAGGTGCACAATTGTGCGTTAAAACTCAGACGAATATAGCTAGTCTAGTGCTAGCCACTTACTCTTCTCGTCTCCAGTTCATGGTGCTACTTAGGGTAAGGCATAGATGCAATTCTAGGAATAAACTGGTTGAGAAATTATGGGGTAGTCTTGAACCTTAGGCAAAGAATTGTTGAGTTGAAGCTTAGGCAAAGAATTATGGGGTAGTCTTCTTCTACGGATAGAATATCTCTCCTTATGCCTTCAGTTTCTGCCCTACTAGTTATTGCCCATACTGAAGCTTTTCCTGATGTTGCCTCTATTCCTATGGTTTCTGAGTTTCCAAATGTCTTTTCTGAAGATGTACCTGGGTTATCACTGGATCAGGATGTGGAGTTTGCCATTGAGTTAGAACCTGGTACTGCTGCTATTTCACGGCGTCCTTACAACATGGTTCTAAAAGAATTGGCTAGGATGAAGAAATAGTTAGAAAAATTGTTAGAGAAAGGATTCATGCATCCAAGTTCTTCACTATGGGGTCATCTAGCTATTTTTATGAAGAAGAAGGATGGCACTCTTCGGATGTGTGTAGATTATCACCCTCTCAATGAGGTAACCATTCAGAACAAGTATCTTTTACCTCGTATTGATTTTTTGTTCGATCAGTTGGCTGGTGCCAAGGTGTTTTTGAAGATTAATCTTTGTTCTGGGTATCACCAAATTAAGATCTGGGCACAAGATGCACCAAAGATAGTTTTCTATACTAGGTATGGGTTCTATGAATACCTAGTCATGTCTTTTAGTCTCACCAATGCTCCTGCATTCTTCATGTATCTCATGAATTCAGTCTTCATGCTAGAGTTAGACAAGTTTGTAGTGGTGTTCATTGATGACATATTGATATATTCTAGGAACAATGAAGAGCATGCACAACTTCTTTGCATAGTCCTGACTCGATTGTGGGAACATAAGTTGTATGCTAAATTTAGCAAGTGCGAGTTTTGATTGGATCAAGTATAGTTTTTGAGACATGTCCTGACACCCAAAGGCATCTTTGTGGATCCTATCAAGGTGCAAGATATGTTAAATTGGACATCTCCAAAGTCAGTGCATCAGATTTATCAGTTTCTTGGTCTTGCTTGTTATTATCGGTGCTTCATCCCTGAGTTTTCTAAAGTAGCTCAACTAATAACAAAGTTGCTCTAGAAGGATGTCAAGTTTGTATGGAGTCCAGTTTGTGAAGAAGCTTTCCAAGTGTCGACAAAATATGATCGGCAGTCTACCAAGGGGTATGTCCACTGTAGTAGATGAATCAGTAGAGGTGGCATAATAGGAACTAGATGGTAATAGAGACACAAGACACAAGATCTATATAGGTTCAAGTCGTCAGCTTGACGTAACACCCTACATCATGTGCCCTGTTATTTTGTATTGATTGTGTATTAGATTCGATATATCTCATCTAGGGGACCCCTACCTCTCCTTATATACTCTAGAGGGGTAGGGTTATAAGAAAAATATCCTATTTGGTATTATACAATAAATCACATCTTCTTGTAGCCATGCGGTGCACGCCTTGATCTTTTGGGCTGGGCCATCTTTGGGGTATGGCCCATGTCTTGCCTTGTGGGTACTAGGGGTCCATACCCTCATAGCTAGTCCCCGAGTATCCTATATCCTTTGAGCAATGTTGTCTTGATCAAGTCTGCGTAGTTTGACATGAAGCCAATCAGTTTAACCGGGGATCCAAGCGGTGGAAGTCGAAGCCGACTAGTTTAACTAGTGAACTGAGCGGTGAAAGTCGAAGTCGATTGGTTTAACTGGTACATAGATCTCGACCTTAGCCAAGTAAGGCTTGCCAGAAGGATACAAGGGTCTCAAGATAAAAATTTGAAAATTCTCCACCTTAGGCGAAGTGTAGCCACTTAGACTCTGTTTGAGTGAAATCATCCATGATTTAGTCAATAAAGAGGGTAAATCAAGAAAAGAGTACTACGATGATCCTATAGGTGAAGTGTAGCCACTTAGTCCCCTGAGCCTACTGGAAGATGAAGAATGAATCTTGTAGCAGGGTCAAAGAAAATAAATCTAAAAGCTTGTCGACATCATCTAACATGTGCGTATCAAGACCTAGAAGTGCTGCCCAAGATCAGCACCCTGATCCAAACAGCATGGAGCAAGCTGATAGCATACCGATGAGACATAGCAAGATCCAACCGCCAAGGGAGTCCCCAGCTTAGCTGGCAACTCTTGCACGAAGAATCTGAACGCTGAGTCCCCAGCCTCTGTCGAGACATCCAGGTCCTCGTCCAAACTTGGACTCTAAGCCCACACACTTGAGACCCAGTCTCAACATGGTGCTTAGACCTCAATCGACATGGATAGGGAAAATAGTGTAACCAAGCTAAGCCCCATGGCCGTAGGACACAACTCGTCACATCCACCATAACCCATAACATATCCCTGTCCAGACTCCATTTTCCTTTTATCATTTTGTCATGAGAGTAAATATAATAATCACCTATTATGAGTAACGACAGGTTACTCATGCTACAAAAAACCTAAGTATAGTAGCTACTCGAACCTATACTAGTAGGACTCATAGGTAGATATATCTATGCATGTGGTTTTCATAAATTCCTGTAACGTAAATGCACATCACATATATATACATTGATTATAAAAAATAAGGGTTATGCATCGAGGCTTGCATTGGGCAGGCGTGGTGTTAGCTGAGTCAGTCGGTGGTGGCTTTGGGACCTCCTCCTCGTACTCCTCAATGATCTCCTCAAACTTGCTATCATCTGTGATCACTATCTCCACCAACTCGTTCTCTACATGCATGCGATGATGATGCAACACTTAACATTTAGGCAACAACAACTCTTAAAATAAGAATACGCATACTAAGCTACTAAGCTAGCTCTAATAACTAAGGTACTAAGTGTTGGGTACCGTGAGAAGGGGTACCCTAAGCAAGACCCAAAAAACGACTGCTTAGACTTCGTAGAGATCGAAACCAGCTAAACACTGCTGGCCTCGGCCGATTCTCCGACTCGCCCGAGGCCCATCATCGCGGGCCTCGGCCGATTCTCCGACTCACCCGAGGCTCCCTCACTACCGACCTCGAGCGATTCCCCGCCAAAGGCCTCGGCCGGGCCACCGACCCTCTGTCTCGCGCAAGACGGGCTCGGCAGCACTCCGCTGCCTCTTCCTCCTCCCGTCCCTCTGACAAAATGTCGTGTCGCATCAACTCAGCCAACTGCTGCCCCTGACGACAACCGCATGCTCGGCACAGTACAGCAGAATGGCTGATGGGACAGGAGGCAGGACTGGGCAGGGGTTACCCGTCACTGTACTAACCACCATGCACATGGTTGACACCCATGCCTCACTGTGCTACCAACTCCTGCTCCGAGGACAACGCAGCGTGGGGAGCCACGTCTGGGCTACTGTGGCCTCGGAATCAGTACCCAGGACCAATAATTCCCTCCAAGGCCTCGGTAGTTTGCCTCAGGGGCTCGATAGCCTGGGGACCCATGTCCACCAAAGCCCCCCGCGATGGCTTGGCCTCGGCACCTACAGAGCCACAGCCCCCTACGACGTCATCACGCGATGACCTGCACGTCCCCCGGACTGGGCAGGGGTTACCCGTCACTATGCTAACCACCATGCACATGGTTGACACCCATGCCTCACTGTGTTGCCAACTCCTGCTCCGAGGACAACGCAGCATGGGGAGCCGCGCCTGGGCTACTGTGGCCTCGGAATCAGTACCCAGGGCCAACAACTCCCTCGAGGCCTCGGCAGTTTGCTTCACGGGCTCGGCAGCCTGAGGGTCCATGACCGCCGAGCCCCCCACTGATGGCTCAGCCTCGGCATCTGCAGAGCCTGCTGCCCACTACGACATCATTACACGGTGACCAGCACGTCGCCCGCCATGTCCTGCATCAAGCTGTACTGGAGCCCCACGACGCACAAGATCAAGTATGACCGGCGTGTCACTTCTGCACGACAAGGACGGAGCCACTCCATCGACCATACCACAACAACAGTGGCCGGCTACAGGGCTCAGACACAACACCCCATTTGCAGAAGCGCTATGTAGCAACCTATGTACGTTCCTGGTCCTCCCTTAGAGTATAAAAGGGAGGGACCGGGGCCATTTCTAGGGGACGAAAAAGACGAACACGCCGATAGAACTTCGCACTCCTACGCTGCTTGGGAACAACGCCTCAAGCAGCCCGCACCATCCATGCCGAGACCTAGGGCTAGCTCCCTCTCTCACCTAGCTTGTAACCCCCTACTACGAGCACTCCAGTGCGAGGAATACAAGATCGATCTCTCGGACTGGACGTAGGGCCTCGATTGCCTGAACCAGTATAAACCTTGTGTCTCTCTGCATCACCATCCGGGATTAGGGGCACGCAGCACAAATTCACTCGTTGGTTGAGGGACCCCTGGTTCCAAAGCACCGACAGTTGGCGCGCCAGGTAGGGGCCGCTGCGTGTCAGCTTCGTCATCCTAGCAAGTTCCGGATGGCAGACCCCGTACGACCATTGCGTCTCGGCACCATAGTTTGGTTCGGGAGCCTAGAGTTCATGTCTCTAGGGCATGAGTATGACATGGTGCTCCTCACTCCTCGAGCCCCACCGTCCGACGATGAAGTCACGCCCCGACAGCCCAGGCGCAGGCGGCGCCAGGGCGGCCGCTCTCGCCACGCTCGCCAGGCGCGACGCGGGCAAGGCCACCCCGAAGCTACGCTGAGCCCAGGGCGGCACGCCCCTCCCCGCCGATGCCCTACGACCAGCTGTTGGTACGGGGTCCCTGGCTGGGGACCTGTCTGGCCTGAGCATGGACGAAGGAAAATCGCCGGGGGCTCGCGGCGACGCCCAGTCGTCTAGCTCCGCTCCACCACTCCCTGAAGAGCCGACCCGGGCGGGGCAGAATATGGAGACGGCACCGTCCCCATACCCCTTTGGGTTGAGAAATGCCGCCGCCTCTTACGCCTACGCATACGCTGCCACTCACGAGCACCCTTCGGAACGCCGCCAGCGCCTCGCTCTCGACCTGAGCACCCGCTCTGACCCCTCGGGCGAGGACGAGGCATGGCCCAGGGTGGATTTCTCCGAACTCCACAACCCTGGGGCTTTGCGCCAATTCTTGGCCGCAAGCGACTACTGCCTCGGCTACTCCGACTCTGACGACGAAGGGACTTACGATCCATCTCGTGAGTGCTTCCACGTCGGGCTCGGGATGCCAAGGGCGGGTGAAGAGGACGAAAGGACAGGCAACCATTCCCCGCCCCGGGCAGGGGCAGGCGACGCCACACCTCCGCGTCTCGAGGCCCCGGCGGCACGGAACGAGAATCCCGTTCAGTGGGGGGCATCGACGCCCAGACCTGGAGCAGCTCCGCGAGCTTCGAAACAAGGTCGAACAAGACCGACTCCTTCTGCAACAGCTTCGGAACACTCTCGAGCAGGAGCAGCAAGGGCGCGGTGAGGGCGGAGGAGCCCTGAGGGAGGGCCCACGACGTCCATCACCGCATCAACGACAACGAGGGGGAGAGAGCCACCCCCAATCTTTAATCGCGCTAGCCAGAATGTCGCAGCAGCTGCGATGCTGGTCCGAGCGATGCCCGAGCCCTCCACCACCGAGGGGCGACGGGTCCGCGGAGAGCTCCGCGATCTTCTCGAGACCGCAGCGGTGCAGCAGGCCGAAAGTTCCGCCTCCCGCCGGCGCGGAGGCACCTCGGAGCAACCCACAGCGCAGCCTCGCCGAGGCCAGGTTGCCTCGGTCCGTCCCGAGGATGCTCGCGCGCCAACGGACAACAGGGCCCCCTCGGTGCGCGACCGACTTAGGGACCAAAGCGAGGCACAGGGCAACCACGAGGTAGTTGGCAGGCGACGGTGCCACGACGACGGAGCCGCCCGGGGCTACCACCCACACCGAGGCGGTTCGCTACGACAGCAGGTGAGGACCGTAGTCCTTCCCCTGAGCCGCCAGGACCTCGGGTCTTCAGCAGGGCCATCCGTGTTGCTCCTTTCCCCGCCCGGTTCCGACAGCCGGCCAACCTCGTGAAATACAGCGGCGAGACCAACCCGGAACTCTGGCTCGCCGATTACCACCTGGCCTGCCAGCTAGGTGGCGCGGACGATGACCTGCTCATCATCCGCAATCTCCCTCTGCTCTTGTCGGACTCGGCATGAGCCTAGCTCGAGCATCTCCCTCCCTCGCAAATCCACGACTGGCGCGACTTGGTTAGGATCTTCGTCGGGAACTTCCAGGGCACATACGTACGCCCTGGGAATTCCTGGGATCTGAAAAGCTGCCGCCAGAAGCCAGACGAGTCTCTCCGAGACTTCATCCGGCGCTTCTCCAAACAGTGCACCGAGCTACCCATCGTCGGCGACTCAGGAGATCGTCCAGGCTTTCCTCTCCGGCACCACTTGTCGGGACTTGGTCCGAGAGTTAGGACGCAACGTCCCATGCTCTGCTGCCTGCGCTCCTCGACATCGCCACCAGCTTCGCCTCAGGGGAAGAGGCTGTCGGAGCCATCTTCCCCGACAGCCGACCCCAAGGGGAAGCGGAGGGAAGAGGCCCCCGAGGCCTCAGCCCCCCACCTCCCTAAGAAAAAGAAGAAGGGTCGCCCAGGGAAGCAGGAAGTCCTCGAGGCCGTCCAGGTCGCCACAACGGATCGTAGGAATCTCCGCAGGTCCCCGTGGCCCCTGGGCTATTTGACGACATGCTGAAAGAAGCCCTTGCCCTTACCATCAAGGTCCGGTGAAGCACGCCCTCGAGGAGTGCACCATGCTCCGGCGCTACTACGCCAGGCTCGGGCTCCCCGACGACGACACCAAGCAGAAGGGCCCCGGCGGTTGGAACGAGGACAAGGACGATGGGTTCCCCGAGGTACGCAACGCTTTCATGATCTTTGGCGGACCCTCGGCATGCCTCACGACGCACCAGCAAAAGAGGGAACGCCGGGAGGTTTTCTCGGTCAAGGTGGCCACCCCCCGGTACCTCTCTTGGTCTCGGGAGGCAATCACCTTTGATCGGAATGACCACCCCGATTATGTTCCAAACCCCGGGCGGTACCCGCTCGTCGTCGACCCGATCGTCGGCAACACCCGACTTACCAAAGTGCTCATGGACGGAGGCAGCGGCCTCAACATCCTCTACGTCAACACTCTGGAGCTCCTGGAGCTCGACCAATCGTGGCTCCGAGGCGGTTCCACGCCCTTCCACGGCATCGTGCCAGGAAAGCGCACGCGACCCCTCGGGCGCATCGACTTACCCGTCTGCTTCGGCACTCCCTCCAACTACCGCAAGGAGGTCCTCACCTTCGAGGTGGTTGAATTCAAGGGGGCTTACCACGCCATCTTGGGGCGCCCGTGCTACGCCAAGTTCATGGCGATCCCCTAACTACACCTACCTCAAGCTCAAGATGCCAGGCCCCAACTGGCATCATCACCGTCGAGTCCACGTACGAACATGCATACGACTGCGACGTCGAGTGCATCGAGTACGCCGAGGCCATCGTGGAGGCTGAGACCCTCATCGCCGATCTCGTCCAGCTTGGTGGCGAGGTTCCCGACGCCAAGCGGCGCGCCGGGACCTTCGAGCCCGCGGAGGCTGTCAAGCCCGTCCCCGTCGATCCCACCGTCCCCGACGGCCGAGAACTGAAGATCGGCGCCACCCTCGACAGCAAATAGGAGGCCGTGCTCGTCGACTTTCTCCGTGCGAACGTCGATATGTTCGCATGGAGTCCCTCGGACATGCCGGGCATACCCAGGGAGGTCGCCGAGCACGCCTTAGATATCCGGGCAGGCTCCAGGCCGGCAAGGCAGCGCCTGCGCCGATTTGACGAGGAGAAGCGCAGGGCCATCGGCGAAGAATTGCAGAAGCTCATGGCAGCCGGATTCATCAAGGAAGTATTCCATCCAGAGTGGTTGGCTAACCCTGTGTTAGTCAGAAAGAAAAGTGGCAAGTGGAGGATGTGCAGTGGACTACACTGGTCTAAATAAAGCGTGCCCAAAAGTCCCATTCCCACTACCACGAATTGACCAAATCATCGACTCCACTGCAGGATGCGAAATCCTCTCCTTCCTTGATGCATATTCCGGTTACCACCAAATCAAGATGAAAGAGTCCGACCAGCTCGCGACTTCTTTCATCACTCCATTCGGCATGTACTGCTACATAACCATGCCGTTCGGCCTTAGAAATGCAGGGGCTACTTACCAACGGTGCATGATCCAAGTCTTTGGTGAACACATCGGACGAACCATTGAGGCCTATGTAGATGACATCGTAGTCAAGTCCAGGAAGGCCGGGGATCTCGTCGGCGATTTGGAGATTGCCTTCACATGCCTCAGAGAGAAGGGCATCAAGCTCAACCCCGAGAAGTGTGTCTTCGGGGTTCCCCGAGGCATGCGCTTGGGATTCATAGTCTCGGAACGTGGGATCGAGGCTAACCCGGAGAAGGTCTCGGCCGTGACCAACATGGGCCCGATCCAGGGACCTCAAAGGGGTGCAGAGGGTCATGGGATGCCTTGCGGCCCTAAGCCGCTTCATCTCGCGCCTCGGCGAAAAAGGCCTGCCCCTGTACCGCCTCTTGAGAAAGTCCGAGCGCTTTTCTTGGACCACCGAGGCCGAGGAAGCCCTCGCCAGGCTCAAAGCACTGCTCACCACCCCCCCCGTCCTAGTTCCACCCACCGAGGGCGAGCGCCTCTAACTCTATGTCACTGCGACGACCCAAGTGGTCAGCGCGGCCATAGTAGTCGAGAGGCAGGAGAAGGGACACGCTCTACCCGTCCAACGACCTGTTTACTTCATCAGCGAAGTGCTCTCCGAGACTAAGACACGTTACCCCCACATCCAGAAGCTGGTTTACACCGTAGTCTTGGCTAGACGCAAGCTGCGTCACTACTTCGAATCCCACCCGGTGACTGTGGTGTCATCTTTTCCTCTGGGAGAGATAATCCAAAACCGGGAGGCCTCGGGTAGAATAGCCAAGTGGGCTGTCGAACTCATGGGGGAAACCTTGTCTTTCGCGCCTCGGAAGGCAATCAAATCATAGGTCATGTCTGACTTTGTAGCTGAATGGACCGACACACAGCTGCCACCCGTTCAGATCCAATCAGAATGTTGGACCATGTACTTCGACGGGTCTCTGATGAAAACTGGGGCCGGCGCGGGCCTGCTCCTGATCTCGCCCCTCGGAGTACACATGCGCTACATGATCCGGCTTCACTTCGCCGCCTCCAACAATGTCACCGAATACGAGGCCCTCATCAATGGCCTGCAAATCGCCATCGAACTTGGAGTGCGACGTCTCGACGTACGGGGTGATTCGCAGCTCGTCGTCGATCAGGTGATGAAAGAGTCAAGCTGCCATGACCCCAAAATGAAGGCGTACTGCGCGATAGTACGTCGTCTGGAGAACAAGTTCGACGGTCTCGAACTCAGCCACGTTGCACGAAAGTTCAACGAGGCCGCGGACGAACTAGCAAAGATGGCGTCGGCACGGACCCCGGTTCCCCCGAACGTCTTCGCCAGAGACCTCCACAAGCCATCCGTCGACTACGCCTCGACGGAAGAGGGCCCATCAGCCGAGCCCACCACAGGGCCCGAGGCCCCCTCTGCCACCGAGACCTCGCCCGCCGGGCCCGAGGCCATGGCAATTGACGCAGAGCCTCCCGAGGCCGATCCAGGAACGGACTGGCGAGTCCCTTTCCTTGATCGCCTCGTTCGAGGAGAACTTCCTGCTGACAGAACCGAAGCCCGGTGGCTTGCGTGACGCGCCAAGACTTACGTCCTCTGCAATAGCGAGTTGTATAGGCGCAGCCCATCCGGTATTCTCCAACGATGCATCACCACCGAGGCTGGCCAATCCTTACTTTGGGACTTGCACGCGGGAGTCTGCGGGCACCACGCGGCGCCTCGGGCGCTCATGGGTAACGCCTTCCGCCAAGGTTTCTATTGGCCAACGGCGGTGGCAGACGCCACGAGGCTAGTACGCTCCTGCGAGGGATGCCAGTACTACGCTCGACAGACGCACCTCCTGGCCCAAGCCCTCCAAACCATCCCCATCACATGGCCATTCGCGGTGTGGGGGCTGGACATGGTTGGGCCTCTACAGAAGGCACCCGGGGGCTATACCCATCTGCTGGTAGCTATCGACAAATTCTCCAAATGGATCGAGGCTCGTCCGATCGCTCAGATCAAATCCGAGCAAGCGGTGCTGTTTTTTACGGATATCATCCACAGGTTCGGGGTTCCTAATACCATCATCACTGACAATGGGACACAATTCACCGGTCGCAAATTCCTAACTTTCTGCGACGACCACCACATCCGGGTGGCCTGGTCAGCCGTAGGGCACCCAAGGACGAATGGCCAAGTAGAGCGTGCCAACGGCATGATCCTACAAGGCCTTAAGCCAAGAATATTCAATCGGTTGAAGAAGTTTGGCAAGAAATGGCTCGCCGAACTCCCGTCAGTCATCTGGAGCCTAAGGAATACCCCGAGCCGAGCCACGGGGTTCACACCGTTCTTCCTGGTCTATGGAGCCGAGGCCATCCTCCCCACTGACCTAGAATACGGTTCCCCGAGGCTACAGGCGAACAACGAGCAAAGCAACCGCACTGCCTGCGAAGACGCCCTCGACCAACTGGAGGAAGCCCGAGACGTCGCGCTGCTACACTCAGCTAGGTACCAGCAAGCCCTACGACGCTACCAAGCCCGGTGCGTCCAGAGACGAGACCTGAAGGTGGGCGACCTGGTGCTGAGACGGAGGCAGAGCAACAAGGGCCGCCACAAGCTGACCCCACCCTGGGAAGGGCCGTACATCATCGCTCAAGTGCTGAAGCCCGGGACCTACAAGTTGGCCAACGAGAAGGGCGAAATCTTCACAAACGCTTGGAACATAGAACAGCTACATCGTTTCTACCCTTAAATTTCCAAACGTTGTTTACATGGTTTCTCGAAATACAATAAAGAAGCGTTCTTAGTTGTTATAATCTTTCAGTGGAACCCCCCTGATAGACAAGTCGATTGTATAGAACCTAAGGACCGCACGATCGTCTCAAAAGCGAAAAGACTGGCCGAGCCAGTGAGAACGACCCACGCCTCCGGGCTACGGCAGCTCCCTCACCACCTTTTCACCCAAAGGACAGCGTAGGCTCCGAGGAAGTTCTGTGCAGAGAGCTTGTCTATCAATAGGGGCTCGACGTCACAATACCCCTATAAGGGGGACTCGGCTCTGCCTCTGCAAAGCCGAGCCCCCCTCGGGGGCTAAAGAGGGGAACCCCCTAAGTCTCGAACACCGTTTGTTAATAGTCTTTCAAAAAATTTCTATGCCAAACTCTCTCGCGCTCCGACGGGACCCTCACAAAAAACCCAAAGACCAAAAGTTTGTCTGGAGGCCAAAGGGCCGGTCGAGACGTGAGAACGGCCTACGCCTCTGGGCTACGGCAGCTCCCTCACCACCCTTCGCCGAAGGACGGCTTAGGTCCCGAGGGATTTCTTTGCGGGTTCCCAAGATCGAGACAGAGGGCACAGGCTTGGAAGTAGAACAGAAAACAATTAAAAAACGCACGTACGCAAATACTTTACAGGCCTCGACGGCCACGAAGACGTCACAATATGACAACTAACCCAATCCGGTTACATGGCCCCTTTTTTTGGCCCAGATCAAAGCTCAAGGACCGGCGGCCGGCGCGGGAGGGACCACCTCTTCTTCAAATAGACGGGCCAGCGCTGTGCCAGGTGCCTCGGCCGCCTCCAACAGCTTCGCGACCTCCGCATCCGCCTCTTCGTCATCTTCTGGCAACACGTAGCCGTCGCTGACAGCCTCGAGGTTGATGGCGTAATGCGAGGAGACTGACGGCCAGGGCACGCTTGACACCCGTGTGCAACGCCCCCCGGAGCCTCTCGTGGACGCGGCCGCTCAATGCAATCAGGCGGCTCCCAAGGGAGCTGGCTGATTGGACCTCCTCGACGTCCAGGGTCTCGCAGGCGGTACGAACGGCGCCTGCACAAGCGCCTCGTGCTCCCGGACCTCAACATCCAGCGCTGCTTGCGCTGCGACGGAGGCCTCAGCCGCCTGGGAAGCCTCTTTCTCCAGATCTACGTCGCAACGAAGGGGCAGGAGTCAAACGCGAACCGGAACAAATGAACGAGGAACACGGTCCAGCGGAACTTACCGTCGGCCTTGTTCTTCCAGGCTAAGACCTCGACCCGAGAGGCCTCGGCCACCTTGGTAGCCTCTGCCTAGGGCGACTTTTGTCGCCTGATGCTCACTCTGCTCTGCACCCAGCTGCCCGGCTGTGGCCTTTGCAGAGGCCGTTGCTTCTTGGGCCCGAGACCTGAAGGAGTCTCGCTCCTCCTCCAGTTCCTTGATCTTCGCCACCAGAGGGGCAGCCTAGGCCCTTAGCCGTGACCAGCTCAGCCTGAAGGTCAGCACAACGAAGGCGGAGGTCCTCCACTTCCGCACTCCGCGCCGACAAAAGCCCCTGGGCATCGGCAAGCAGGCCCCTCTAGCCACCGGAGCTGGTCCCTAGACACCCCTCTCCCTCCGTAGGAACACCGATTTCCCAAGGGACCGGGTCTCGAGCTCCTAAAGAGGTAAAAAACGCATGTCAAACAGTGCGAGGACAACTCGGCACGAGACACGAAAGTACTTACCCGAGTGACACCAGGCAAGTCCCCTTCCATAACAGTCATCGCTGTCTACAACGACCGCACTGCCAGTTGGCGGTACTCCTCGAGGGTATCCCAACGCCCCCCCTCTGCGATGTCTTCAAGGGCGAACACAGGCTCCCCCTCGGGATTAGCCTGGTCCCGCCAGAAAACACGTGGGAAGTTCCACCCACGGGGCTCGGGCCGTAGCGGGGCAAGGGCCGAACTCCCCTCGGCAGGATCTGGGACTGGCTGCTCCGCGGCACTGGCCGCCTCGACGTCCGCCGCCTCCTTCCCTCGGGAAGAATCATCAGACGAGATTGTCTGAACTAGGGGCGGCGCCAAAATTTGCTCCGCCTCCACCTCCATCGCCTCGGTCTCGACGGACCCGGGGGCTCTGGCCTCCGCCATCTCTACCTCGATGGCCCCGGCGTCCACCGCCCCAAGACCCACAACATCGCGAGGCGTGGGCTTCCCCTCCTCCACTCGCTCCACGGCTGCCTCGGCACCCTTTCCCTAGGCAGCTACCTCCTCCAAAATGGCCTCGTCCGACGCCGCGCCACGCTGCACGCCAGCCTGCGCCTCCGCTGCCTGATGGGCGGAGGAGCTAACGTTCACCTTGAGCACCTTACGGGGCGCCAAGGGAGGATCTTCCACCAGATGCGTCTGGCTGGAAACAAAGACACTCCCGAGGTCAGCATGCGATCAAGGGGCAAACAAGAAGTACTACGGAC
Source organism: Miscanthus floridulus (assembly GCF_019320115.1). NCBI lineage: Eukaryota > Viridiplantae > Streptophyta > Magnoliopsida > Poales > Poaceae > Miscanthus > Miscanthus floridulus. Next base: position 77,121,440 of record NC_089591.1, read on the forward strand.
TCCACCGGAGAAGACGCTTACCGCGAACGGGGATGCAGCCGCTTCGACACCGCCTGCCTCCTCTGCGACGGTGGCCGTGATGGCAGCAGCGCGGCCTCGGTGTCCACCAGTGCCAGCTGGCCTCCGACGGACCCCGGCACCTCCTCGACCCTTCGCGGAGACAATGGGGTCGCCCCCACCGTCACCCGCTCCATCTCCACCGTCGAACCCATCGGGCTGACGGCACGCTCCTCCGACACCCGCGCCTCGGGTGTGTCGGCCTCGGCCCCGGGACGAGCCGCCACTGGCCCCGGGACACCTCCTCCTCCTCCTAGGGGCGTCAGGCTCCTTGCCGGCGCCCCGGGTACCATCTCCCTGATGTCGGGGAGGTGTTCCAAACAGGCCGTCCCCACCTCGCGCCCGCCGCCGTCGCTCGAAGAATCCGACGCCGACGACGAAGGAGACGGCTCCAATGGGAGACCGTCGAGCTTCTGACGCCGGCGGCGGGCGTCCAGCTTTTCGCGCGCAAGGATCTTCTTCGTGCACTTCGCCTCCTTGGCATCTTTCTTCCTCTTCTCCTCCTCGGCACGCGCCCTGTTCGCGGACCGTCGCCGGGCGTCCTCGGGTACGGGCGGCGGAGAGCCTCGCACATCTCTTATCCCCTGAGGGAACGACGAAGTAAGACAACAGACGAAAAGGCAAAAAGCAAGAAGGCCGCGAGAGCCTCGGCAACTTCTAACTTACCAGCGAGACATACCCCCGCGACGGGCGCATCAGGAACGGCATCAAATCCTCAATCTTCGGCTTCACGTCCACCGTTTCCCTCACCCGACGTAGGGTCTCTTCGTCGGTAAGGGCGAAGGCGGACATCTTGATACCGGCGATCGGATCGCTCGGCGTCATCTCGAACTGCCGCCGCCGCCGAGCCATCAGCGGCAACACCCTCCGGCGGTGAAAAGCCGCCACGACCACAGCCGCCGAAAGGCCATGGTCACGCAGCTTCCGCAAGGCCCTCAAAAGCGGTTCCAGCCTGGGCTGATCGGCCTGGATGACGCCATACCCCCACTTCTCCGGTTGACTCTCCACGACCCGCCCGGTATAAGGGGGAAGTCCTCCGCTGTTGTTGCGGAGGTAGAACCAGCCGTCATACCAACGACGGTTGGACGATGACAGCTGGGCCGGGATGTAGAGGGACTACCGGTCTTGCCGCACGTGAAGGGTGCAGCCGCCGGCCCTCTGCACCTTCCGAGCCCCCCTCGTTCCCCCCGGCTTGGTGGTGAATGTCGCTCAGGAACAAGTGGAGCCACAACTCCCAGTGGGGAGCGATCCCCAAGTACCCCTCACAGACGGCGACGAAGATGGCCGCCTGCGCGATGGAGTTGGGGCTGAAAATTGTGCAGCTCCACGCCATAATAGTGCGGGAGCGCCCGCATAAAGTTATCCGCCGGTGACCCAAAGCCTCGCTCGTGGAAGACCACGAAGCTCACCATGTAGCCGTCGCGCGGCCTCGGCTCCGACTCGTCCCCCGGAGCAATCCACTCCGGCTCAGTCGGGGTCGGTGATCGGGCGAAGAAGACCGGCCTCCACTGAGCGACTGCAGCTTCTCCTCGGTGACGTCAGACCGCTCCCAGGGATCCGCCGCAAGGAGGACGGGACCACCAGCCATTTGCGCGGCGAAGGACGCTGCTACGGCGGTTATCTCTCTCCCTCTCTCTTTCAGTCTCTCGCCCTCGCCCTTCTCCTCCCCAGCGCTCTATGCTCTCAGCAGCGGCACAGAGGCAGCAAAAGCGAATGCAAAAGAGGTAAGAAGGGGAAGGGCGAGGTTCTTTGCGTATTTATGCAGGGACAAGACGAAACCGCCGGGCGACGAAATCGGGGAAGTTTCCCCCGAAAGATCCGGAGCGGTTATCCAGATCCGGTTTTACAGCCCACGCGCCCACTCCCTCCTCAATAAATCGTGCGTGCAGATACGTCCCGTTGACTGACCCCACGTCGCGTCCAACCGCAGCAGCAGCAGGCGCCGTTCCGCCTCCCCGAAAAAGCCGCCTCAAAAGGCGCGCCTGCCGCTGTTAGCCGTAGGGAGAGAGATAACCCCCCCGATTCCTTTCAGGCAAAGGAACTGGGCACCGAGCCCGTTACGGTCCAGGGGTTCGAAGGCTGGGCCCCCAGGGGTTTCGACAGCCGCCCCAGGGCAACAGAGCCAGGGGCGACTACGGGCGAGCCTATGCGAGGCCGAGGCCCAAGCAAGCAAAACGCTTGGGACACCCTGTGTCGTGTCCGAGACCGGTAGGGAGGTCTCCGAATGGGATCCCACCGCAGGGAGGCGCCGAGCCACCGAGGCCCAGCGAACGGCCTCGGCACCCACTAGAGAAACCCGCCGGTATTCTTGGAGTGCATCTCCGGACCGCTAGCCGACCCCCAGCGAACGGGGTACGGGCCTCCACTCGGACTTACCCGATAACAGCTCACCGGAAATGCCGTCGCTCGCGCCCACCGAGGGTAGCATGGCATCTTCCACCCCTCCTTCCGAGCGAAAAGGAAGCGCGAGGGTCGAATAAAAAGTCAGGAGAATCCCTGACGGCCCTCCTGCCCCGCGCAGAGGCTAAGGGACCCTTCCTGCAAAACATTGCTGAGGCCCAGCGACTTAGACTCGCACACGATGGGGCTCGGCAAAACAAACCCTCCTTCCGAGCGAAAAGGAAGCGCGAGGGTCATTCAAAAAGTCAGGAGAATCCCTGACGGCCCTCTTGCTCCGCGCAGAGGCTAAGGGACCCTTCCTGCAAAACATTGCTGAGGCCCAGCAGCTTAGACTCGCACACGAGGGGGCTCGGCAAAACAAACCCTCCTTCCGAGCGAAAAGGAAGCGCGAGGGTCGTTCAAAAAGCCAGAAGAACTCCTGACGGTCCTCTCGCCCTGTGCAGAGGCTAGGGAGCTCCTTCTGCAAAAGACGCCGAGATCCCACGACCTAGCCTCGCACCCGAGGGGGGCTCGGCAGACAGACCCTCACGCGCGAGGGGCGAACCAAAAGCCAGGGGGACCTCTGACCGCTCTCTTGCTCCGTGCGAGAGACTCGGGGGTTCCTCCTGCAACTTTGCCGAGACCCAGCGGCTCAAGCTCGCACACGAGTGGGCTCGGCAAACAGCCCCCCCCCCGTCCGAACGAAAAGGACGTGCGGGGGACGAACAAAAAAGTCGGGAGGACCCCTGACCGCCCTCTCGCTCCGTGCAGAGGCTCGGGGGCTCTTCCTACACCCTAGATAAAGACAAAGCGACCCAAGCCCGCTACGGTCCAGGGGTTCAAAGACTGGGCCCCCAGGGGTTTCGACAGCCGCCCCAGGATAAAGGAGTCAGGGACGACCACGGGCGAGCCCGTACAGGCGCGCCCCGGGTCGTGTCCGAGACCGGCAGGGAGGTCTCCGAATGGGATCCCACCAGTAGGGAGGCACCGAGCCACCGAGGCCCAGCGAACGGCCTCGGCACCCACTAGAGAAACCCGCCGGTATTCTTGGAGCGCGTCTCCGGACCGCTAGCCGACCCCCAGCGAACGGGGTACGGGCCTCCACTCGGACTTACCCGATAACAGCTCACCGGAAATGCCATCGCTCGCGCCCACCGAGGGTAGCATGGCATCTTCCACCCCTCCTTCCGAGCGAAAAGGAAGCACGAGGGTCGTACAAAAAGCCGGTAGAACCCCTGATGGCCCTCTCGCTCTAGGCGGAGGCTAAGGGGCTCTTTCCGCAACATCGTCGAGGCCCCGCGATCCGAACTCGCACCCGCAGGGCCGGCAAACACGATGAAAACGCTCCACTCGAAAGAGAAAAAAGCCCCTGAAGAAGTGAAATCACTCCTCCAGGGCCTCGGGGGCTACACCCGGCGGGTGCGCTCGCGCGCACCCACCGAAACCTCGAATACAAAACACCATCCCGACAGGAACTATCAAGAGCCAATTCTCATCAGAACCTCAGGGGAAAGTGCCTCCACTCCCCCCAAGGCTCGGGGGCTACTATCGGGTACCGTGAGAAGGGGTACCCTAAGCAAGACCCAAAAAACGACTGCTTAGACTTCATAGAGATCAAAACCAGCTAAACACTGCTGGCCTCGGCCGATTCTCCGACTCGCCCGAGGCCCCGGGGGCCTCGGCCGATTCTCCGACTCGCCCGAGGCCCATCACCGCGGGCCTCGGCCGATTCTCCGACTCACCCGAGGCTCCCTCACTACCGACCTCGAGCGATTCCCCGCCAAAGGCCTCGGCCGGGCCACCGACCCTCCGTCTCGCGCAAGACGGGCTCGGCAGCACTCCGCTGCCTCTTCCTCCTCCCGTCCCTCTGACAAAACGTCGTGTCGCATCAACTCAGCCAACTGCTGCCCCTGACGACAACCGCATGCTCGGCACAGTATAGCAGAATGGCCGATGGGACAGGAGGCAGGACTGGGCAGGGGTTACCCATCACTGTACTAACCACCATGCACATGGTTGACACCCATGCCTCACTGTGCTGCCAACTCCTGCTCCGAGGACAACGCAGCGTGGGGAGCCACGTCTGGGCTACTGTGGCCTCGGAATCAGTACCCAGGACCAATAATTCCCTCTAAGGCCTCGGTAGTTTGCCTCAGGGGCTCGACAGCCTGGGGACCCATGTCCACCAAAGCCCCCTGCGATGGCTTGGCCTCGGCACCTACAGAGCCACAGCCCCCTATGACGTCATCACACGATGACCTGCACGTCCCCCGGACTGGGCAGGGGTTACCCGTCACTGTGCTAACCACCATGCACATGGTTGACACCCATGCCTCACTGTGCTGCCAACTCCTGCTCCGAGGACAACGCAGCATGGGGAGCCGCGCCTGGGCTACTATGGCCTCGGAATCAGTACCCACGGCCAACAACTCCCCCGAGGCCTCGGCAGTTTGCTTCACGGGCTCGGCAGCCTGAGGGTCCATGACCGCCGAGCCCCCCACGATGGCTCGGCCTCGGCATCTGCAGAGCCGCTGCCCACTACGACGTCATTACACGGTGACCAGCACGTCGCCTGCCATATCCTGCATCAAGCTGTACTGGAGCCCCACGACGCACAAGATCAAGTATGACCGACGTGTCACTTCTGCACGACAAGGACGGAGCCACTCCATTGACCATACCACAACAACAGTGGCCGGCTACAGGGCTCGGACACGACACCCCATTTGCAGAAGCGCTATGTAGCAACCTATGTACGTTCCCGGTCCTCCCTTAGAGTATAAAAGGGAGGGACCGGGGCCATTTCTAGGGGACGAAAAAGACGAACACGCCGAAAGAACTTCGCACTCCTACGCTGCTTGGGAACAACGCCTCAAGCAGCCCGCACCACCCACGCCGAGACCTGGGGCTAGCTCCCTCTCTCACCTAGCTTGTAACCCCCTACTACGAGCACTCCGGTGCGAGGAATACAAGATCGATCTCTCGGACTGGACGTAGGGCCTCGATTGCCTGAACCAGTATAAACCTTGTGTCTCTTTGCATCACCATCCGGGATTAGGGGCACGCAGCACAAATTCACTCGTTGGTTGAGGGACCCCTGGTTCCAAAGCACCGACACTAAGCTAACTATCATCTTCATCAAGCAAAGTATTGGGTTCAACTAACAAACCCTTAGCTTGGTAAATTAAGGATATGTCTTTATTTCTACTAGTGATTTAATGTATATTGAAACAAAGAGCATTTAACTACCCTAATGCTTAGTCTATTCTATGGCTACAAAATTATAGTGAGCATATAATAATACAATGAAGCTACTATAAAAATTTCAATACTAAAGCTATCACTAATTCACCACAAAAATTCCTACAATGATTAATTTTAATAATATGAAGCACTTTCAAACGATTTAATAGCTCCTGGTATCAACATGTATATATATGAACTAAATACACTAATAGATACATCACAATTTTAGAAACTTAACAAAATTTGTTTCATAATTTTTGGACACCTACATGATTTTATATTAATTACCCAAGATCAGCTCAGAAATTAAATTAGAAAACTATTTACTAATCCCCAGGAAAAAGAAAATGGATTCTCCATGTGGCCCACAACGCGTGGCCCGCTGAAGCGGCCCTCGCGACAACGACCCATGGCGGGGGATCCAGTGCGCACTGGTGCTTTTGCAAAATAGACCTCGCACTTCTCCCGAATTATAACTAAGTCCTAACGCTATTTCTCCTTCTCACAAGACTTCTCACTTAACCCCCTATCCTTTCCCTAATTCACCCATGCGTACCCCTATCCTTTCCCTAATTCACCCATGCGCAAGGTGAAGAGGGAGGCGAGGTGAAGCTAGTGGTGTAGGTGAATTGGATCAGGACAAACGGTAGGGGCCGCCCTCGTCCATGATCGGACATGGCCTTATTGGCACGGCGGTGGGAAAAGCCCCAAATTGGAGCTTGGCAGTGCATGCTTCATGGCTAAGTGGGGTTGGGCAGCAGGAGAACTTGATGGTGAAGCCGCAGACATGCTGAATTGAATGGAGGTGATCACTCGATGTCTAACGTGCTGGCGTGGCTCTGACGGTGGCAGCAGAGAGAGAGAGGGAGCGACAGGTGGGCTCAGCTCAGGCTCGCCTTGGTGGGACGTGGCCAGTGTGATCGGGGAGACACACACGCAGACGCTATGGAAAAGCACGCGTGTCCACGACTAGCATGGCCCATGTGGCCATAGTGCTATAAATGGATGGCGATGGTGAGCTCGACCATGTGCGCACGGCATCTAACCAGGCCAGCGGTGGGGTAAGGGTACAATGGACAGGCACAAACGCGACAGTTATGTGATAGCAGCAGCAGTGGCAGCATCGCAGGACAAAGGGGGTCGGCAGTGGAGCAGCGCCACTCGACCGTGCGAGCAGCAACGTTGCACGGTGCCACGGTGACACCAACCTCGCGCGACAGCGTGCATGCACACGTAGGGTGAGCCAGTGAGGCGACATTGCACTCCCGAGACGTGATGACCGCGCCCACCTAGCCAACCAACCCAAGAACGTGTCACGCACAAAATTTAAAGCACCTATAACAGCTAAACGGTTGCTCTTGAGCCTAAACCATCTTTCCCATGCTCTAGAGAGCATATCAGGCTACCAACCGAGCTAAAACACGACACCACCTCCTAACTCAATTTCACAAAATAAATCGCCAAACATTGCATTGTCTTGCTGCTTATATATACTTAAATTCTTCTAAATCCTTGAGCAAAATTTGATTTCAAGTTCCATTTTTAGGCTATTAGAAATGTTAGCTAGCAATGTTATTTTTCCATAGAAAGTATTTCATTGCCATCTACAAAGTTTGTACTTTAAACTTTATTTAAGCATCACATACATGTTCTATAGTATTTTTGTTCCATAAAAATTGGTTTAAAACCCTACTTGATAATTGCCTGAGTTATGGAATAGCTTCTTGTTTAGCATTTTTATTGATCATTTTAGGTTGCAATACTTTATCTATTCATTCCACCACATGCATTATCACGTAAACACGATGCTCATGACATGGTTTAGTAATTTATTTAGGGCGTAACACCGAGGGTGTTACAATAAAGTGCATATCTATACGGATCATAAGAGTCTCAAATATATTTTCACTCAATCCGAGCTGAACATGAGACAACAGAGGTGGCTTGAGTTAATCAAAGATTACAATTTAGAAGTTCATTATTACCCTGGAAAAGCTAATGTGGTAGCTGATGCCTTAAGTCGAAAGTCGCATCAAGTTGAAGAAGAATCTTTGTCTCTCAACCATTCTTAGGGGTTAGCCCATATTGCTCTAGTCTTGGATCTACTTGAGCAAATTATTATAGAGCAAAGGCAAGATACTTTAGGAATTCCACATACGAAGAAGCTAATCGCCGAAGGGCGTGGTCCTCATTTCAGTATTGATGATCAAGGTGTCGTGAAGTTCAAGAACCAATTGGTGGTTCCCTCAAGTGATGAGCTTAGGAGAAAAATTTTGGATGAAGCTCACAAGTCCAAATTATCCATTCATTCGGAAAGTAACAAGATGTATCATGATTTGCGTCACTTCTATTGGTGTCCAAATATGAAACAGAATATTACCAAATACATCTCAGAATGTGACATTTGTGGAAGGGTTAAGGCGGATCATATGCGTACGCCTAGATTTCTATAGCCCTTGCCTATCCCTGTTTGGAAATGAGAGGATATTTCCATGGACTTTGTTGTGGGTTTGCCCCGCACAACAAAGGGGTATTACTCTATTTTGGTCATTATTGATCGTCTTATCAAGTCCGCTCATTTTCTCCTGGTGGATACAAGGTATTCGGCCAAGAAATATGCCAAGTTGTATTTTGATCGGGTTGTGACCCTACATCAAGTTCCTTTTACCATTATTTCTGATAGAGGGTCAGTCTTTGTCTCTCGTTTCTAGGAGCAACTCTAGAAATGTCTTGGTACTCGTCTCCTCAGAAGTTCAGCTTATCACCCACAAACTGACGATCAGACAGAAAGGGTCAATCAAGTACTTGAAGATGTGTCGAGAACTTGTGTCATTTCTTTAGCTGAGTTTTCCTATAACAATAGCCATCAAGAGAGCATTCGAATGGCACCTTTCGAGGCTTTGTATGGCAAGGAATGTAGTACACCTCTTAACTTGGTGGAAGTGGGTGACCATTGTTACTTTGGATCTGATTTTATCAAAGAAGCAAGAGAACATGTCAGTATTATTCAGAGTCATTTGAAAGCGGCTTAGAACTGTCAGAAAGCTTATGCGGACAAGAGGAGAAGACCTTTGTAGTTTGAAGTTGGTGACCATGTGTACCTAAAGGTATTCCCGATAAGAGGTGTGCATCGGTTTGGAGTCCAAGGAAAGTTAGCTCCTCGTTATGTTGGACCTTACAAAATTTTAGAGCGATGTGGTTCTGTTGCTTATCATATCTAACTCCCGGATATTCTATGAGCAGTCCATATTGGCTTCCATGTTTGCTAGTTAAAGAAGTGTCAGCGGGTTCCCCATGAAGTGGTGGAAATTGAAGGGCTCTCTCTCCAACCTGATCTTTCTTATATTGAGCACCCTGTCAAAATCTTGGATGAAAAAGAGACGGTCACTAGGAACAACGTGGTGAAATTCTATAACGTCTAGTGGCAAAATCATTCAGAGGACGAAGCAACTTGGGAACAGGAGAGTTATATTCTAGAGCATTATCCCCATCTTCTCCCCGAAGTATCGAGGTAATGGTTTAAGTTAAAAGTTTACTTCTTATCCCTTTTCCCATACTAGGCACTCACATAAAATCTTGGGATGAGATTTTATTTGAGGGGAGAGCTGTAACACCCTCGATGTTACGCCCTAAATAAATTACTAAACCAAGTCATAAGCATCATGTTCATGTGATAATGCATAAGGCGGAATGTGTGGACAAGATTTTTGTAACTTAAGATGATCAATAAAAATGTTAAATAAAAAGCTATTTCATAACTCATGTATATCAAATAGGGTTTAAAACTAATTTTTATTGAACAAAAATGCTATAAAACATATATGTGGCTCTAAAATAAAGTTTGGAATATGTACTTTGTAGATGATAACGAAATACTTGCCATAGAAAAATAACATTGCTAGCCAATATTTCTAAAAGCCTAGAAATACAACTTGAAATCAAAGTTCAGCTCATAGTATTTTTAAGTCTATAGACAACAAGATAATACTATGTTTGGGAATTTATTTTGTGAAATAGAGTTAAGAAGTGGTGTTGTGTTTTAGCTCGAGTTGGTAGACTGATGAGCCCTCTTGAGCATGGTGAAGGTGGTTTGGTTCCTAAAGCAACCGTTTAGTTGTTATGGGTGCTTTAAAATGCGTGCATGACACGTTCTTGGGTTGGCTCGCCAGGTGGACGCAGTCACCAAGCTTGGGCGCTCGGCGGCACCGCGCTGGTCAGGTGTGCGTGCACTGCCACGCGTGGTCGGCCATGGCTGCCTCTGGCCTGGCTGTGGCTCGGCCGCTGCTGGCCCCACCGCGTGGAGCCGCCGCTGCTGCCGCCTATCCTGCCCCGCGCCGCGTTGAAGCCACTGCCGGCGCCATCACCTCGTCGTCGTGTCCATGCACTGCTGCCCTGCCTCGCATTGCCACTTCCGATGCCACCATGACGCCGTGCTGCGTTGCTGCCGCTCGCTCTGTCACCACGTGCACGTGGGTTGTACCGGCTACGCCCGCGTCGTTGCCTCGCCTAAATGGCGTTGCGTCTGTGTAGGCCACGTCCCCACTTGCCTCCCCGCTCACGCACGTGGTATGGTTGTGTGTCGCGTAGCGAGTGCGCAGACACGGTCGCGAGTCCAGTCGACCGCTAGCTACCAAGGTGAGGACGGCCAAAGTTCGGACCCGTCCCTCTTTCCCTTTGCTACCGCCGTCGGAGCCGCGCCAGCACAATAGACAGCGAGGGGTCATCTTCAATCAATTCTGCCCGTTTATGGCCCCGCTAGTGAGTTCTCCAGCTGCCCCACCCCACCCATCCATAAAGCACACACTGCCAAGCTCCAATTTGAAGCTTTCCCCGTTGCTGTGCTGATAAGGCCGCGATCGGCTGTGGTCGAGGGCAGCCCTCCTACCGCCATCCCGAACCAATTCACCTGCATGACTAGCTTTGCCTTGACTCCATCTTCACCCTACACGCGCCGAACCGCTACCGCCTCTCCGTCGTCGCTAACGCGACCGTGCCGCCGCACGGCTCAGCCGCATGTGGCCAGCCCTTCTCCGTCACCCTCTTCTCCAACCGTCACCTCGGCTAGGTCCACGATAGTCTACTGATGCTCACTCACTAGCCGGTTAGGTCCTTAGGTGCCCTGGTTCGCCAGAGCAGGCTAGCCACCATCTAGCGCGTCCTACCGCCCCGTGTTGCTGCTGGCATAGGCAGTTGGACCATAGTTGAAGGTTGGCCCGACCGACGAGCCAGTGCAGGTCTCTGGTGATCGGTGTGGCCATCCTATGCCACCGCTCGCCGCGCCGCTGGGCACGGGTTAGCCGGGGGTGCGAGCGGGGAAATTCTAGTGAAGTCGGGGGTTAAGTGAGAAGGTCCGAGAAACGGAAAAATAGTGTTAGTACTTAGTTGTAAATTGGGAGGAGTTCGAGGTCACTTTTGCAAACCCATATTGCCTATCATACCTCTTAGAGTCGGGAAATTATTCCCACTAGTCGGGTAAGTCTTGCGAGTACATTGTGTACTCAGGGTTTATTTTACCCTATTGCAGGTGCAGCTTGAGGAGTAGCCCTTGTGTGGAGGATTCTTCTAGTGGACACAGACAGATCCTTGTATCGTTTCCGCTAGATGTTTATTTTTATTGCGTTGTTTAATTATCGCACTCTGAACCATGGTATTGTAATAAATAATTTCTAAGAACTCTTGTTGTATGAAATGGACTAAGTATTGTAAGCTTGTACTCATTATTGGATTCTGGAGATAAAACGTGGATTGATTCGAATTCTCCCTTGGGGTGTGCTCGACGGAACTGTTCGATGTAGCTAACTTTCGGGGTGCTTAGTGTCTAGTGGAAGATGAGTGCCTCCAAAAGCGTGTTATTTTGAGCGGTTCTGCTACAGTGGGGAGCTAGGTTTTGGTACTGACATGATATAAGCAATTGGGTTGTAAAAACTGACCTGTTTGGATCAACAAAAGCTTAAAAAAACTACAACCTATCGTATATGGTTGTTTCAAACAGCACCTAACGGTTTATAAGAGGCAAGTTATCATATAACTTCTATGCATCTTGTACCCTACGATTCTCTCTTTTTTATAGCTTAAATACACGAGATTATGCCCAATTTCAATAAATAGAGTAGAAGAAACAAGCACCTAGGGGTGAAAAGAGTTTAGAAACGTAGGGGTGCGCCTGTCCTGTTCAACGTAAAAAAAAAGAGTTTAGAAAAGATCTAGCAACACAAAAGAATCTCTTTTTAGCAGCCTTGCACCTGCGAGCGCTCAAGTCCAGCTTCGTCTTTGATGTTCCCAATCGTGGATAGCGTTGATATAGCTCCTTGCGTTGAGGCATCCTTTGATCTCGCTCCTTCCAAAGTTCCCATGCTATAAGCAAGATGAGTGAGTGCAACCATTTATTCGGAACATCCTCTGTTTGTGATATATCCCGGTTGGACTCCAATTAGCTGGATGGAGCTATTCGGTAAGAATTCCAAGAAGCCGTTGCCGCCTAGAATTTTTTGGGGTGAATCAACAGTGGCCCATTTTGTCAGTTGGTCTCATGGTTGCACCAGCATGGCGGCAATGCGTATTGTTCGGCCATCCTCATGCTGATAGTCTGTCTGTTGTCCAAAACCTATTTTGGACGATCACGCAAAGAACTTGTATTTAGGTGACCCGACACTTTCATAATGATGGTTTTCTAGCTCTTTTGTTACGGTGCCAAGAAATTGTGCTCAGCCTGTTCGCTTGTTGGTTTCAGCCAGCTTAAACCAGCCAGCCAACAGTGCTTTTCTCTCACAACAAATCAGCATCAGCCAGCCCAAACCAGCCCAGAAACCGACCAGCGAACAAGCTGAGGAGGTAGAGCATAGTCCCCTCGATTTGTTTTCCACATGATGTCATCATCTCGGTTTGGGTTGACTTTAGACCATGTACTCCATAAATACGAGTTGTTGCAGTAGATTCGCCTTGTATGGAGAGTATGAGGTTGTTTGGTTTGTGGGCCATCAATTGCCGTGTCTCAGCTGCAACGAAGTGTGGCGATGACGACAAATTCGAGTGCCACACTTTTGCGGCAGGAAATGAGTGAGGTGGTGGTATGGTTACCTAACATGCATAACCAACCAAACGCTGGCCTCGTAAATGGTGGCAGGCCACAAATTGTGGCGAGGCGGATGGTGGCCGGCAACCACATAACCCCTCAAAGCCCTGATACCATTTATTATTTTTTAAAGCTGTCTATAAATCAGTCTTTTGATGTACTCCTCAATTCTAAGTTATAAGCCATTCTAACCTCTTGGAAAGTTAAAGCATTTTAAGTTTGACTAAAATTATACAGAGAATTATAAAAGATTTATGACATCAAATAGGTATACTATGAAAATATAATTAATGTAGGATTTAATACTCCCTCCGTTGCTTAATATAAGTCATATAATTTTTAGCATCAATATTAACGCACGGCTTGGGGAAGAATGTGAGACCGAGGAAAAAAAAGGAAAATCAGGCCATCTTCTCTCTCCCAGTCAGATTGCTTCCTAAATCTAAGGGATTGGTTGGGGCATGTGCTATGTACGGTGAGAAGGTTTTCAAACTAATCAGGCGTGAGAGCTGATACGTACCTATATTTTGGAATTTTCTTTAGAAATCTATATGGCTTATATTAAGGAACATATGGAGTAGTATTTATTTGGTATCATAAATATTATTATTTTATTATATAAATTTAATTAAACTTAAGATGCTTTCACGTTCTAAGGAAGTTGGTAGTATTTTTTTGTTTACTGTGGAGAGAGATCTAAGTGTTCGCATGGAAGGAGAGGTGTTACAACTTAATGTACAAGTTGTTCTCGTGACGGTTCCTGAATTTTTTCCCCTCAAAGCCTGGCATAGTGGCACCTGGCATGTGTGGCCATGTCAAACGATATTCAGACTGTTTGCTTGTTGGTGTCAGTTAGAACTTATCAATTAGTAAACAGTGTTTTTCTCTCACAACGAACCAGCACCAGGGCTTATTAGTCAGAAAACCAACCATCTAACAGGTGGATTGATTTTACCGAAGTCAACAGTACAACCAACTGTGGAAGACAAAAACGTCGCGGTATCCCTTCCTCAAGGACACACGAAAGAGATACTAACGATTAATAGTACTAATAGTGCTACGTGCCAGTACTTCCGGTGGAGATTACGAGTGGACAGGGGAAAAACCATCACTCTGATCGAATCAGTAGCTAGGGCCTAGGGGTACGGCGCCGATCAGCCATCGTAGTGGATGCCGCACTTGACTAATTACACGATCAGCAGCTAGCATTAAAAACTGACGCTACAGTGCTACTGCTACCCACGTCCTGACGTCGGCCCGGGCGAGCCGTGCGCCCTGGCTGAGTCGGTAGCCAGTACTACCTCCGCCTGCCTGTACTTGGAGGAACTGGTCACTGGTCATCGCATGCGTCTGCGTTGGTTGGTGTTTGTTTGTTCGTTCAGCGGCGGAGGACTGGACGAGAGCGAGAGATAGCAGCAGCAACAAACAGGGCGCCGACACCTGTCCAGGCGCCGTACGTTTGGTGCACGTACTAATTTGGCCGATCCCCAACCTACCGCCGTTCCGTCCGTTGGCTTCGGGTGAGTACGCGCACCGGCACCGCCGACATGAGGTGGGCGGGGCGGGCGGCTCCAGGTCCAGGTGGCGTCGGGGGTGCTGCGCGCCGACGTGGACGTGGCCCCCCTCGTTCACGGAATCCCCCCCCCCCCCCCCCCCCCCCCCCCCCCACCCACCCACCCACCCCCCATGGCCATCCATCCAGTCCCTAATCCGGACACGGGACGTCAATTTGCTTGCCAGCGACGGCATCGGCCGCCCATTATCTAACCCCTAATCATTCACGTTAATGACGTCCGCGCAGCGTAGCCTAGCCAGCGTCCCCCGGCTGGCTAATCACGTCCGCATCCCGCCTTTTCCCCCCGCAGCGTGCGTCTCCACGTCGTCCCCCGTTACACACTGTGTTGCATCCTGCCGCGACGGCACGGCAGGGCGCTGACGCGTGGTCCACAGCGCGGCGTAGGGGCCAGGTGTCTGCCCTCTCGCGTGGTCGCGTTTATTGCTCGGTCGGTGCTCCTAGTGGCAACGGGGCGGATTCGGATCGGGTGGGGTCTCTGTGCATCCGAATCCGAAACCCGAAACCAAAATCCAAAACCACACCGAACATCGGATTCAGGTGATAATCCGTCCCTAAAACCAAACTCACGGATACCCGAAACCCGCTTTGTATGGCAGCATAGTAAGAGAAACAAGGATTTTCTATAAACATATGCATGATATATATACACATATTCACATGTATAAATAAAGAGGCAACAAATAATAAATATTTTCATGAGTCAAGTTATAATAAATTTAATAATATAAGTAAACAAGTTATTATTAGCATATTATAAAACATAAGTTTTAATTCCAAATGATTTATTTCGGATATCCATTGGATATACACGGGTGGAAAACTAAACCTGAAACCAAACTCGATTGGTTTCGGGGCACCAAACCCGAAAACCTTAGGTGAGAAATCATCTCCGAACCTAAACCTGCAAGATCCGAAACCCGTAGATATCCGACCCGAAACCGCACCCTTGCCATCCTTAGTCGGTGCGGGCAAATACTACTCTACCGGGGTGGAATGGAACGAGCGGCCCGGATGCCGCTACCGCTAGCTAGGGGCGTGCAGTGCAGGTCGGTGGGCCGGCCGGCCAGACGTGTTGCGCCGGCATAGGGCGGCGTGGGGTGGGGAGGAATCCCGTCGCCGTCCACGATTCGATCCGCGGCGAAGGTGAGCTTAGCGAGGTGCGTCCGAGCGAGTCCGTGAGGCGACGGTCACGGGACGCCGCGGAGCAGGAGCAGAGTGGTAGGAGTTGGGTGCGCGGCCGTGTGCAGGTAGGTGTGTGCCCCAACCGATTTCGAAAGACTTGGGAGGACGAGGACGACTTGGGGGGCTAGTGGGAGTTCTGTTAGGAAAATCGCGCGGCGGCCGCAACGACTCGCGCAGTTCATCAATGATTTCGGTGGCGTCCGCAT
Source organism: Miscanthus floridulus (assembly GCF_019320115.1). Lineage (NCBI taxonomy): Eukaryota > Viridiplantae > Streptophyta > Magnoliopsida > Poales > Poaceae > Miscanthus > Miscanthus floridulus. Next base: position 77,137,158 of record NC_089591.1, read on the forward strand.
TTACACGGCCCGCGTTTTCGGCTGCCGCTGGCGATACCCGACGGGGGCTGACTGGCGTCACGCACGCTCTGCCCGGCCTGGAACCCGGAACGGGTCCGGGTCCGCCCGGCCGCCGTACGTACTCCAGCATGCCTCTACACCAACCACCGAGCTCGAGACGAGTACTACTGGATGCCGTACCGCTAAACAGCGCATGCGGATGCGGCTAGCTAGATCCAGTATTACTATATGCGTCGTACTAGTACCACCAGATTAGCAGCGGCAGATTATAGCCTGGTCCCCGGACAGGTAACAACTGTTTTCCATCTGTTTGTAAGCATCCGATCTGACTGACCTGAGTGCACGCTGCGCCTCTGCCCCGCCCGTGTTGAATTCAAATGAATGCGGCGGTCGGAGGCGGAGGGGGGCCTCCTCCGCTCCGGGCTCCGGGCTCCGGCCCTGGCGTGGTGGTGTGGCAGTGGCAGGCAGGCGCGCCATGCCCATGCATGCAACAAGGCCGGTCGGTCGGTGCGGTCATGAATATACGTGTGGCGTCGTCGAGCTGTACCGGCCGTGGAACGATCCCAAACACCAAATACAAGCCAAAGAATGGCAATCATGCGCATCTGAATGATCTGGGCATTGGCTTGGCTGTTAGTGTCATCATCTGTATTTGTACGTGTGTAGTAGTATGAGGATCGAGGGGGGTGAAGACCAAGGACCAGCAAAGCGGTGCTGGCTCAAGACAGCGACGCGCGCAGTGGGGAGGTGAAGGCGGGTTGCTATCTGTCCGCGACGCCCCCAATAAACAAGCCAGCCAGCCTGCCGCGGCCGGGGTGGAGTACAACGAGGCGTTTCGTTCGTCGCCCTCTCACTTGTTTCGCTTGCTTTCTTTATTATAAAATCAAGACAAAATCATCATTGGCCCCGGCCAGTGGTATGGCACATCAGTACTAGCAGCAGCAATTAAAAACGAAGGAAACCAGACGGAGGGGCGTGGGAGCGGGATGGGGTCCGTCGTGCAGCAGGGCTCGCTGGGGCCGCGGAGGGAGGACGCACGGACAGAGAGTGGATAATGCTCGTGCTATGGAATTCCACTGCCGACTCCGCCCGGCCGGCAGTTGGACGGTTCGTTCCGGCTCCAGCGTGCCGGCTGGATTAAACTAAACAACGCCCACACCCGGCGCGCAAGTGGGCTTGCGGCGGCCTGGGCCGGTGGTGCGCGACCTGGCTGGCCCCGCCAGCGCCTCTGCGGCTTGGCGCGTGCGTGCCGCCCTCGGCCCTCCTACTGGCGTACTGACGCCTCGCTATCGGGCGACAGTGTTCCACCCCTTCCTGCACGCGCCGGTCGCTAGCTGCCGCCAGGCCCAGGCGCAGCGCGCCGACAAGGAACGGGACGGCACCCGGGGGGACCACGCCGGTTGCCTTGCCGGCCCCGCGCCCCCGCCTGCCGTGGCTCCGGAGAAGGATTCCCCTCAGTTTCTTTTCTTGGATTTGCAGCGACGCCGGCCGGGTCCCTGTGCTGTGCTGTGCTGTGTGTGTGGCTGCCGCCTCGCCCGCCCAGTTGCATCCCTCTACGCCGACGCCATACCATTTGTGACCAGGAAATGGGTGTGTGTGTGTGGACTTCTTTTCCCCACTTCTTCTTCCAGCTTAACGAACTAACTAACGGCTGGCTGACTCGCTCGATCGAGCGGAGCACGGATGCGGGCACGCATGTGACGGCGGCGGCCGTGGCGAAGTGGTTTCGTCCCCGCAAGTCGCAAGATGCCCCTCCAAACGGTCCAGGTCGTCTGATGGTGTGACGGTCGACCACACCTGACAAGTTGTTCTTCTTTTTTGGGGGCCGCTAATGATTGTTCACTTGCTTGGAAAGGAGGAAACCCACTACTACGTGCCCAGCCCAGCGACGCTGTGCCAACATGGAGGCCTCCCCCTCTCCCGGGCCCTTCCCCGAAAAAGAAGCCGCTCGCCCGCGCGCTCGTCTCCCGTCCGCTTGCAAATTGACCGCTCCCATCATCATTCGTGGTCGTGGTCGTGGTCGTGGTCGTGGACGTTGGAAAGCCGCACCGCCACCGCGCCGGCCCTCTCGCAGGGAGGGAGGGAGAGGACACCGAGGACCACAGGAGGAGAGACGAACGCGAGCAGGGCCGGCACGCCGGCAGCTCTCACGCTCTTTTCCCTGGCGTCTTTCTTTCCAGCCAGCCAGGCAGCCTCGGCAGCTACGTTATGTGCCTCTGCTTAATGCGAGCCTTTCTTGTGGACACAGCAAGCTTGCTACTTGCTGCTAGAGTAAAGATGCTAGCTTCGGAAGCATGCACGCGTATCCTGATTGATCTTTTGATTTGCTGTTCGGGATGGTGTCTGCGGGCTGATAAGCCGGAAGTTGATTTGTTGTGAGAGAAAAATATTGAGTACAAACTAAAGTGCGTTGGTGAGCGCCAAGCGCAGCGGTATCGCGCGGCCCGCGTGTAGATAGCTAGGAGCTTCTAGAACATTCTCAGCCTAGTGCTATAATCCAATACCAAGCTAATATACAGCTGGTTCGGCTGTAATAAAAAAAGTACTGTTTATGTTGGGTTTTACTGTTCATGCGGGTTTCTTGGGAGAAAAAACACTGCTCCACTTGGGGAAAAAAAAGCGACCAGCCAGCCGATCTTTGTCAGCCGAACATCTTGATAGACAACAGTTTGGCAATGAGCCTCGTTTAGAGCCCTTGACACTTTCAAGCAGACATCATTAACCAACTCATTAGATGCAAATTGCCAATTGTTTCATTGGACAAGAGCGGTGATACAAAGAGCAGAACCAGAAGAGATGCTCTTGTTCAGGGACTCATCCCATGGAGCCTCTTAGAGTCCCTTCAAGAATTTTTGTCATGACTACTTTAAGGAGGAGTTTGGAGGTTGAGATGAATTTTCAGCCCCCTGAACTTTCATCGTAGATCCGTCCATGCTCTTGTTAGTGTTCATCATGCAATCTGACAGGGGCGACAAAGGGAGCTCATGATCTCAGATTTCTCGTCTTCTCTGTCCAGTGGATCAATGCAATGGCGGGATAATGTGCAAACCACCTTGAGCAACCAGCGCTATGCAAGGGCCTTGAATCTGAGCACATGATCCTGACATGGATAATAATGAGACAAACGCTCCAAAGCATGGATAATGCTACTAATCTCAGAAGATATAATCCTCACATTCAAGCTTCTCATGATCGAATGTATCATCTGAATTGATGACATAATCATCTGAGAATTGCTTACTAAGTGCTATGATCCAATACCAAGCTAATATAGACAACAATTTAGCAATGAGTCTCCTCTAGAGCCCCTGACACTTTCAAGCAGGGCATCATTAACCAACTCATTAGAGGCAAATTGCCAATTGTTTGATTGGACAAGAGCAGTGATACAAAGAGCTGAACCAGAAGAAATGCTCTTGTTTAGGGACGGATCTAGCGGTGTGAGAGAGGAGCTTAACCCCCTACGGGCGCTGATCGGCGGCTGTAATCAACCGAACACTTTAATACACAACCCCGTCACACATATAACCCGCCTCACACTGGGGCTCTCACACGACCACGCATCATTTGGGCTCTGCCTTCCAGGACGTTGGCCGCCTCATCCAGCGCTATGATACCCGCCACGGCGGCCTCCGGGATAATGTGCAAACCACCTTGGAGGAACCACCGCTATGCAAGGGCCTTGATCTTGACAATTGCTGAGACACTCTGTTTGATGTGTGGTACAATGCTACGGCCAGGAACTTCTGCTGCAGTCTCAAAAATGCTAGCTTTGGAAGCATGCACGCGTATCCTGTTTGCTCTTTTGATTTCTGTTTGTCCTCCATAGGGAGTAAATCCTGTTTGGTGCTCATCTTTTTATTGCACGTGGCCCTACCCGGTATCATGATCCACATTCCGGGGTCAATTCAGCGTGCGATTGGAGTTGGTACAGTGTAAGTTAAAGGGGCGTGATCGAGTGCCTGGCACGACCTCTCGTCTAAAGCAAACACCGAACTGCTGTATCATCTTCAGGTGTGCAGATGCAAATGCAACGCAGCTGTGAGGACCGCGAAAGCAAACAAGCCAAAAAAAAAAGGAAAAACGATGGGCCCTGTCCATGTGTTGGCCCATGGGTGGTTACTAAAAGTCAGCCCATTGACTACCAAAACAGGCCGAGATAGTTGGGGCCCTCTTCTCGTACCGCAGTAGCTAGATAGCTCCATACGTAATCTCCGGCCTACTTCTATTATGCTTCTGTGGCCCAGTATTTGCTCTAGTTCAGGCCCATCAGTGATATTATTTGCATTTTGCAGAAACCTTTTCGTCCAAGAAGGTAAATAGCTAACGCATCGGTTTGCTCAAAAAAAAGAAAGGGTAACGCATTGGTCAAGCAGCATATATTCACCAGGTGCTTTGCTCCATTTCTTGACTCGCACACCCAATCACTAGTTGGTCAATAATGCACCAGGCGAGACTCACAAGTCACAAGCACCTGGCTCTAGGCCGGTCAGAGCATTAGTTCTTCCTGGGTCCGGTCCAAGCGTGTGAAGCGTCCAATCACCTACAAGTTTCAGTGGAGCTAACTATTCCAGATTTCGCACAGCTCCGGTCGTCGATCGCCGACCACCCGTGCTGTGCAGCCGTGCTCAAAGTGCAAGTCCACATTCCCCTTTCTTCCGTACTGTGCAGGTGATGCCGCAACGGGTAGTGAGACTACCGACCATCGGCAGTCAGCGGCGAAGCCAGTGCATATGTGTCGGGGTCATGCGACCCCGATAACTTTGTACGAATCAGTGGAACCCCACGTATTCCGGCCAACTACGACCCCATCAAATTAAGTTCATGAATCTATGCGACCTCGGCAGCAGTTTAGTCTAGGTTCGCCGCTGTCGGCAGTGTAGATGACAATGACAATGACAACGACAACGCCGTTGCCGGCCGCTAGCTACCTCAGTTGTTGTCCCCCTCCCAGTCCCAGCTAGATGATGCATGCCCGGGACAGGACGTTTCGGCCAGGGCCAGCCATGACCCATGAGCCCATGAGTGTACTACTCCGCATATACGTATACGTATAGCTGGTAACATGAGGAGCTAATAGTGCGTGGTTGCCAGTTCTAGCTAGCTCGGTCCATTCAAAGCTAGCTAGCACCCCTAATGGAGGCCACGGCTGCCATCAGATCTGAGCTAGCTCTAGCTGTTGGGCATGGGCTACCTAGGCTAGGTACAAAGAGAATCTACCGCAGTGAAGAAGTTAGCCCTTGTTTGGTTACACCCCAATATCAAAAAAGTGCTACAGTACCTGTCATATCGAATGTTTGCGGCCTGTGCATGGAGCATTAAATGTAGACGAAAAAAAACTAATTGCACAGTTTAGTTGGAAATTACGAGACAAACATTTTGAGCCTAATTAATCTATGTTTGAACATTATTTGCCAAATAAAAACGAACGTGCTACAGTAGCCCCAAATTCCAAACTCCTAGAACTAAACACAGCCTTAGCAATGGTTGTTTGACTCAACCGTTGCAGTAAGTCACAGTTCGAAGACTGAACTTTAGGTAGTACAGTCGATCCACATCCAGCTAGAGCCATGTGGACTTGCTTCAGGACATAAACTATAACCATGCATTATTGTGCCCAACTGAACTTTTTTACAGTTGATCCGATCGTCAGATGATGTAGCAACTGCTAATAGAGGGTGATGGCGTTTACTCTGAAACTCTGATCTAAGCAGAGATTTGTCGCATGCATTGCATATGGATATGGGCGTTTCCTAGGAAAGCTAAAGCGTGGTTTCAGATTGAAGGTCAGGACGGGATAAGCAGATAATGTTGCCGGCGACGCAGTGCATGTACCGTGCATATTTTGTGGCTCCGGTTCTGTTGTCTTCTCGTGCTAATTGGCGTCACCCGTGAGCACACCACGAACGAACAGCTAGCAAGCCCATCCTCAGTATTCGCAGTACCAAGACGAGCTATAGTTGAGCTAGTCTAGCCTAGGCGCCTAGCTGTACGATGTTTCTATTTGTGGATACCATGTCCATGTGCCAGGCTGCCAGCACACAATATGATGCAAGAGAACACTGTTGAACAGTGAGCTCTCTCAGCAGACAGCATTGTAGGCAGGGGGGACAAAGCCAAGCGGCAAGTGGTAGTACCCCTACTAGCTAGCACTACACTGGAACATGGACCATACGGAGTAGGAGTATGCATTGTACTAAAACCCTGCAGTTCGATCGAGTCCTTTTTACTACAACTCGTACTACTCGCACACCGCGTTACCACAAGAATCCCCGCTGCATGCGCCATGCATTGGTACAACGTATAGAGGGACAGTCAACAACAGTGCAACAGGTCTGCAGGTTACAAAGAGAATCGACAGACGACATCACGACAGTGCAAACAAACCTCGCCGAACAACGTGAAGCAGGGTTTCAGTTTCAGAGGGAGCACGCGAATCGTCCACGGCTGCCTGAACTCTCAACACCACACCGTTCGGAACACATGTATATGTTTTCCCTTGATCGCGAGATGCCCCGCGGCCTTATCTTCAGTCTGCGCGCAGGCCCGCATCCTGCATCGATTCCATGTGTCTGCTGAAATAAATTTTAAAAAAGGGTTGGTCCTGGTTGCGGCGCCGGCGTCCCCGCCCTGGCGCCCTGGGATCTGAATCCTGATCCGTTTCCGTGCATCATGGGCCTGCAGCTTGCTGTTTCCTTCTCACAGGCACAGGCGGCTCGCAGTCCGCTTGTCGCCTTGCGCAGAGATGCCGCTGCCGCGGGCGGGCCGGACGGGGAACGGGCCCCGATGACAAATCTCCTGTCCACCAGGGCAGGCGACCGCAGACTCGCAGGGAGGGAGATCCCCCGAAAAGGCCCTTGCGTGATTCCTCAAAAGAAAAGGGCTCTTGCGTGGATCCATATAGAGCGAGCGATATATGGAGGAGCATTGCATTCACGATCACGGAGAGACTGTCCATCAGTGGTAAAACAGACGAGGAAAAGGGAGGTAAACGATGGCCCAAGTGATACAGACAGAGCCGTCCACTTGCTGTGGCGCGGCCCTGACACGATCAGCGAAGAGGATATACTAGAAAGGAGACGGCAACACCGAACTGCTTGGAGATCACTCGTCGACTCGACACTTCACACTTTGGGTGCAGGCGCTGAGGTGCAGCTGCAAGCGGATACTCCTACGTAGCTCTTGTTTTTACTTCTTCGGCGGCAGCTGGACAGCACGGAGCGGCAATGGCATCTCCTTTTTACCGGTCAAATTTCGATGGTGTCATGGCTGCTTGCTGCAGGGTGGCACCCAACTTTTGTTGTCGCAGCAGTCGCAGGAGATGGTGGCGCAGCAGCAGAACTGCAGAAGGCAAAGCACTGCTGCCTCCCTGTTGCAAATCACATGTGGTAACACAGCTCAGGTGCATGTGCAGGTGCATGCGCATCGATTCGATTGGAGGCTCCATCTGGTCCCTCCCTGATGCATCCAGCGATCCGTCTGACCGTCTCCGGAAGGGAAGGCTTTGCCTAGTTGCCCTGCATGCTATCTGAAGCCAGAAAAGCCTGAATCGAGAAGCGGTTGCTCCCTTCTGCTGGTGCTGCTGGCCGGCCACTTCCTTTTGCTACGATACGACGCCTAGCGTATTAATATCCCGTTTTATTTGTGCTCATTAAGGAAAGGAGGGAAAAGCGGTGGATGCAGAGGCCGCCCCATGTCCTGTACGTGTGTCCTCTGCCCTCCCCTGCTGTCTGCTGTTGGCCTCAAGCATCAAGCCTGACGAGGAAGCTGCAGTCGCGCTGCTGTCTTTCAAGTCTGCGAGGTCCCAACCAACCACCACCTTGTCTGATAGGAAAGATGCTATCCTACCCGAAATCCAGAGTAACTAACCACTGTTACCTTCAGTACAATCTTATTGCCTTTTCAGAACCTTTAATCGGTTTCATTTCAGTGATAATAGACAACAACTGTTAACCATTTAGGAGGAGTACTCCTGTGCAGCAGTCCATGATAGAGCAGTACTGCTAGGCGTTTCTCTTTACTCTTGGAGTGTGATCCATGATGATGGTACTCCTAGTATCGCTTGCCTGCCTGGCGCTGGCAGTGTGGCTCCCAGTTTCACATGCTCTCTCTTGCCTAGCAGTAAGTATTACGTACGTACTCCCTCCGTCCAAAAAATATAACATAATTCCTAGCTCTAAATCTGGACATACACGCTACTATGCTACCAGGTGGTGGCCACCGGTGGGATATATGTGTATCGTCATTGGCCTCTATTCGGCTGGCTGGGAAAACGGCTGAAGCTGATTTGTTCCGAGAGAAAAACACTATTATTTCGCTGAAACGGTACGACTGATAAGTTCAAACAAACAGGGCCATTATGCTTTCGCCATTACTGTAGCGGTACAAAGTTAGGTCTGGATTAAACCGGGTTAGTTGGGGGCGATAGCTAGAACCTCTCTCTCGTGGTCACGCCTTGCCTTGGCGCCTTGTCGTTTGTGTCCCGCGAAAGGAGGGTCCCCATGAGATGCCCGGGCGCCCACTGCCCAATAAGGAAAGCATTTACGCCTGATAAATTGACCGGCGAGCGATTAGCCGATCCATCCGTTTTGGGACCATGTGTGCATATATGCTGTCTCCATTGGGATTAATGGGAGTGTGCAGCATGACGACGGAGCTGCAGCAGCAGCAGATATCAGCTGCTGCTGCTACAGCCAATCAGATCCGTCGCTACAGTTAACATGGCCTGGCCTGGCCTGCTGCAGTATGCATGGTCACCAAGCAAGGGGCTGACCATCTTAGCTTCCTCACATGGGCTGCGATTGCCATAGACAGAGCTAGATAGAGTCGTCGTTGCCTCACGTAAGAGAGACGAAAAGGCGTGTGCGCGCGACTTGACTGACCGGGCCGTTGCCTATGCCTATTGCCTACCTGCTTTGGTTTCATGGGACGTTGTTCGGCTGAGCAAGTTCGATTTTTTTTTAGTCGGAACAATATTTTTCTCTTACAAAATTTTAACATAAATAATACTTTATTTCATCCCAACCAACCACTCCGCAGGGGGTTTAGAATAAGGCCACTTGAGCTCGGGAAACCATTATTATCAATAATCGATGCCTGTCGGTGTCTGCTGCTGCCCCGCCTCGATCTTTCACCTGCTTGTTTGCTCTGTCTACCAGCTTTCCTGTCATCATGGAGCTCCTACTCCTAATGCTGGCACACCTGCCTTGCCGACGACGTACTACTCCAGTGGAGGATTTATAGTATTTTGTTCATCCAACGTATGGAGTGGTCGAACTCGAATGTGCTCCTTTTGTGGGCAGGCACGCGGCCACGAGGCCCGGAAAACTGTGCTGCCTGGGATTGATTTAACAATTCCCCCCACTTGCCCAAAACGATCAGTGGACCATCACGTTGCTTAACGACCTCACTATACCTTCTTCTTCCCGTAATAGTATATAGATATTATATACGTATGTAATGATGATGGATTCTTGCTTTCTCGTTATATATGATAATAACAAAAAAAAAAACGATGGCCTAGTTGCGTGCAGGTGCATCCCCTTCTGCTTTATTACTAGAATAGAATAATAAAGACACAGGAGACTAGGAGATGATATATACTAATGGCATGTTGTTGATGCTATGCCGTCGATAGGTTATTACGTGCCAGAGATCTTTTCTCGGCGCCTGATGATGGACCGGCAGAAAGCCCCCGATATGAGACCATGCAGAAGATATCAAGATGATCGAGCAAAAAAAAGCTGCTTAACTCGATCTACCTAACCGTGACTCACATTGCTCCTGCAGGCGCACCTCTGCTCTGCTGTGTCGTCGTCCCTACACACGTCGGGCGCATCACGTCACCAGCCCTGCTTGCTTGCTCGTACAGAGTCTACCAGTGCTCTACCTGTTAGGTTGATCTCCACAACCTTGATCCATGTTCTGATGGGGGCGCTCAGCTTTTTTACAGGCTGATGGGCCCTGTCGCGCAACGCAATAAATAAAAGGTGGGGCTAGGGCTCGAGATGAAAGGTTCACCATAGCCGCCAAAGTCCCACCATGTTCTAGCCCTAGCCTGATCTAGAAGGGCGCGCTGTAAGTGACGGGAAGTGCTATCGCCTTCATCGCCGTCACTAGACCACGCCTCCACGTCGCTGCTACATCGTCGGCCACGCCATGACTGCGACTGTCCTTTTGGTGAGGTATATCAACAAATCATCACATCTAAGCTAAGTATTACTCACTGATCTACGCCTACAAGTATTTTCAGATCTATCACTAGCTACCAGCAAGAATCCATCAATGAAGCTAAGAATATGACCCGTCAATTCTGCCCCTGTCGAGAAAGGAACAAACAACCGAATTGAGGTGAACTTCTGACGCGGACATGGCGGCAATAAAACGCATGGATCCGCGGTCGTCGTCCCTGGCGCAGAGAACACATACACCCAGCTTTTATTTGGTTGTTGCGATATCTAGAGGTGGTATAAACCACCCAACCAAACTTGCCATTATCAGAAGATAGATGCTTGTGCAGTAACAGCACTGCAGCAGGCAGATCATCACCAGCTCCACGCCATCTCTCTCTTTCTCTGCCAGTCAAAGTAAGCGGCTAGCCCAAATTTTTTATATTTTAGCTAATTTTTTGAAAACATTTCACAAATATGCTCCTGGAGGTAAGGTTTTAAATTCTGGACCCTTAGCTCGGCGCCAGCTTACACTGCTCGGCGCCGAGCTCCGGGCCACGTTGGCGCCATAGACGCTGACATGGCAGCCAGCTCGGCGCCAAAAATCCTAGCGCCAAGCCCTCTTACATATGGGCCCGAGTTTTCTTTCTCTCTTTCTCTCTACCGTCCCCGCCAGCGCCGTCCCCGCCCGCATGCCCAGGCCAGCGCCCGTTCCCTCGCTGGCTTCCGTGCCCGCCGTGCCACTCGGCGCTGTGGCCCTGCCCTGCCCCACCCGTCCGCGGCCCGCGCGCCCTCTCCGGCCGCCGTGCCCGCCCTGCCCGCCACGTCGCGCGCCATCCCGCCCAGCCTAGCTGTGGCCCGCTGCACCCGGCCCTGCCACACCACTCGGCGCCGCGGCTCGCCCCGCCCCACCCGTCCGCGGCCCACGAGCCCTCGCCGGCCGCCATGCCCGCCACACCAAGGCGCCCGGGAGCTCCGGCCCAGGCACGCCAAGGCGCTACGGCAGCTTGCTGTTGCACTCCACCGACTGCACAGTAAAGTAAGTTACTTTATTCGTTTGAATTGGTAATTTAGTACTTAGTTATATAGATACTTATGTGGGTATAACTAGTTTTCGTATATAGTTATTACATAGTTAGATACATACATACGTATATATTTAGTACATAGTATATATATGTAGTACTTAGTACATAGTATACATTTACTTATCTAAATACTAGAGACCTTCACGTTAGTAGTTAGCGTGTATTTTTGACTAAAGGACAGTGTTTCGTTACGTGTTTGAAATAGGTGGACAACCTAATGACCATATATCATGGAGGCACCGTTGAAAGCGATCGCTATGGATATGTTGAGTTTGTTGACATGCAAAGCGTGCTCGTGCTATTCAATGATAGGCCTTCATTTAGTGAGATGGTTGCAAGGGCTCAGGAGGAGCTGCATTGCCTTGGAGATGATGATGATGGCATTGCAGTTGAGGGTGTACTGCACCTAGGTTCTCCTCCCAACATCCTCAGGCAAATGATCCCAATTGGATGTGCGGATTAGTGGGAGAACTATGTGAGATCGGCTATGAAGAGCCAGCTGCAATGTTTGGACGAGGTTGTGCATCGGGTGTTAGTTGATCCCATCTCTCATGGGGTTTCCCCACCAATGGGTCAACAGGCACACTTCGACCCTCCCGTCTCGGAACCTGATATGGATGTGAAGGTTGCACCTACGGTTTCCGATGCTCAATCTGTCCCCAATGAGGTAGTTGGAGATGCTTGTCAGACTCATGTTGTTGTGGCAGATCCTCCTCATGAGATTTCTTTGACACAGAATCATCGGAGTAAGTGTCTTATCCACATGGTTATTGGGAGCTTACCCCCTTCCTTATATCTATTTTTTTCATTCTTTTCTCATTTCTCTACTTATGTTGCAGGAGACATTCCTGACAATGTGGATATGTCCCCTGTTGCTGCGCAAGTGCACTGTGGAGATGGATTCCGTGGCGCTCCAATAGTGTTGAAATTATGAATGATTCGAAGCCATATGAGATGACAAGGGTTCTTGATTCTGATGATGATCGCCCTATTGGAGAGCTGACAGAGAGTGATGTTGAGATATTGAGGCGTATCTTTTTCGGCCACCGTGATCCAAGAGTTCACGAGTTCAGCGATCTTGCTCATTCTAATCAGGCGTGTGCAGAAGCTCCTAAGGCCGGTCCTAACATGGTAATTGAGAATGGGAGGATATTTAAGGACCTCCCTATATTGAAAAGGTGGTTGCAGGCGTTTGTAGTGATACGAAAGAGACCTTACAAGGTCTTGTATTCATATGCGAAGCGCCATTACATAGTTGTGTGTGACAAGGAACGCTGCCCATGAAGGGTTTGTGCAAGGAAGCAAAAGGTCACCGGAAAGTGAAAGATCACAAAAGTTGTTGGGCCACACAATTGTGCTGACCATGAGCTGACACTGAAGCATCGGCCAACTGGCCAGATAGAGTTGCATGCCAATTTGGAGTGAGACAGCTTTGGCCAATGACTCCATTCTCGACTAGCGTTGACTTACACAAGTAAGTGTTTTGCTATTTCAAATGTCTTGTGATGGTCCTATTTCCATTAATATGGTGACATATACATGGATTCAAGTAATGATGACATACGTGCAGGTTGGATCGTCAGAAGAACAAAAAAGATTTTTGACTGCGAGAAGCACCACTAGTACTACATTAAGCAATGGGAGGAGATGCACGACAACATGAACGAGAACAACGAGCCACACACGAACCGTGAGTTCAGGCGGTACCAAACTTGGTACCAATGTGTGACACGTTGTAGGTTGAGGGTACAGTGGACAGAAGATGACTACGCCGCCGACATCAAGTCCTCCGACGATGAAGACACGGCGTATGACCAATCTACTCAGTGTAGAAAGGCAGGTGGAGGCAGGACCAATCTTGGACAAAGTGGTAAGTTAATTGCCTTATTTTTCTATATTAAGTTGCATACCATAACATTATGCATTAGAGGTATCTATTTTAGTTAGTGCCACCTTTGAGCCGTAGCATCCTTATAATACGTTAGATTGTTGTACAAAAGAAAACAAAACCTATTGCTATCTGTTCAGAAGTATTATTACTGAGAACTTTGTTGTAGGGCAATACCCTCAAATGCTCCGCTGAACACATTAAGCGCTTTCGTCCGAGAGTCAGGGACGACGACACGCGTAGCTTCCTAGACGTAAGATCCAAAATATTCTTTCAAATATATTATTAATTTGTTAGATTCTTTCAAGTTAACGTAATTTTGTACAATGGAGGCTGTCACGTCGGCTACGTCAGTGCGGCTGCTCCTTGTGGTTGTAGGACAGACACGACGCAAGACATGTACGTTCCTTCCGTAGGCAGAGGAGGCTTAGGTTCCTCTAGCCAAACAACTATAGGGGACGAGGACAAGGACGAGGACAACGACGACGTGGACTAGAGGCACGAGGAGCTTGGCCCCTCTCAGCTCCAGGACGCTCCCTTGACTCAGCCTACACAGCCTCCAGGCACTAGGCGATGCCGTCCACCTAACCCTTACACTCCAGGTACCAGCGCTCTCGGTCACAAGGGTAAGGATAAGACTAAGAGGCAGTAAGGGTTTGTGATAGATGTTGGTATATACTATTATGGATTTTGTAGTCACTTTCCTGAATTATATGATGATATCTCTGTTTGTAATTGTGGATGCTCCTGAAACAAGGGAAACTCTTGTGATTTTTTTCCGTGAATCATTAATTATACTACACTACTAAAAAGACACAAATGTAATACACAGAT